>NC_042630.1:59624071-59924071 GCF_901001135.1 Rhinatrema bivittatum | reverse complement strand
ATTGATCTTGGGTGTTTGAGATGGTAAAGATGAAGAAATGTAAATGCCCAGCTCTGCACCTTTGCACTGTGCGTTGGAGGAGGAATGAGGTGGGAGGTGATGCGAGGAAACCCTGGGCCTTCCTACAGGCAACAATGGAATTAAGATCTGTGTTACAGGTTCAGACCATGCATACTGGTATCCTGCCCAGGGACTCTGGGCAGGATACCTGGGGGGCAAATGTCATATAAACATACAAAATTACTGGGATTATACCTGGGCTGTTGAACCCAGGAGTTTATCCCATTACACAAAGAGCCACACACAAACTTGGATTCAGTACGTAACAGTTCCAGGTAAGTACCGTATTTTTCACTCCATAAGATGCACCTGACCATAAGACACACCTAGGATTCAGAGGGGGAAAATTAAAAAAAAAAAAATTGTGCTAAACCGGCTCTGTCCCCGAGCGTCTTATGGAGTAAATTAGGGGAGTACATAACATTTTTTTCTCCCCATTTTGTTTTCGGGTCTGGGGGGGGCCATTTCAGTCCATTCTCCAGATCAGAAAACATTTATCTTTCTCTTTCTGTGGGAACCCCTTCCCAAACAAAAAAACCCCATCCCAACCCTTTAAATTAATTAACAACCCCCCACCCTCCTGACCCCCCAAGACCTGCCAAATTAATTAAATACAACCCCCCACCCTCCTGACCCCCCCTAAGACCTGCCAAAAGTCCCTGGTGGTCCAGCAGGGCTCCAGGAGAGTTCCGGGAGTGATCTCCTGGACTTGGGCAGTCGGCTGCCAGTAATCAAAATGGTGCCGATGGCCCTTTGCCCTTACTATGTGATAAATTGCAGGAGGACCTTGCGAGACTGGAAGATTGGGCTTTCAAATGGCAGATGAAGTTTACTGTGGACAAGTGTTACGATTCCTCCCGTAGCTAGAGCCACGGGAGGCCTCTTACCTTTTCTCTGGAGGCCGCACCGAAGCCGGGGCCTCACCTGGACAGTCTATCCCAGTTTTTCTCCATGGTCTGGGCCTGCCTGGGGCCTGCACTGCTTCCTCCTTGACTCTCTGGTTTGGGCCTTGCCCCTCCTTCCTAGGGGCTGGCCCCCAGCTCCTTGCTTTAGTTAAAGGGCCAGCCAGGTGTGGCCCATCTACACTCCTCCCAGGGAGTTGCCTGCCTACAGCATTATAAAAGGACCTTCACTTCAGTTCCTGGGTGCCTTCGGATCGGGTTCCACAGTTGCCTGTGCTCCATGACCGGTCCAGGTCCTCCGTGGTCTACTCATGCTTTGATGGCTTTGTCTTCATGTTGCTGATGTTCCTTGATGTTCTGTCCTGATGTCTTTGCCTTCGCCATTGCCTCTGGTTCCTTGATGTCCACCTTCCTGGCGTGCCTTGCTGTGGTCCGTGACCAGCGCATGGGTAGTGGCTGCGTAGGGCGCTCATGGTACAAGGCCATCTTCACCTGCGCAAGTACAAGCCTCCGGAAGACTTCTGCTTCAATCCTTACTTGCTTCCGTCCTGGTCTTCGGAGTTCCTTGTATTACATCCGTCCATGCCCAAGACTCTGACTGAAGCTTTGCCTTTCAGCATGGTCCTAGGAGTGGCTGTGTAGGGCATGCCTGGGTACAGGCTTCTACAGTATCTTCGCCATGTTCCAGTTCATCTAATCCACATCTCATCTGGAGCCTGCCTCGCGTTCGGTGTGGTCTGCGACCAGCTCACTGGTAGTGGCTGTGTAGGGTGCGTTGCGTGGTAGTGCTCACCCCAGTACTTTGACTTCTTGAATACCTTGAACCTTGTTTGCCTCTCTTGAATACCTTGAACCCTGCTTCAGTCTCTTGAATACATTGAACCCTGCTTCAGATTCCCAAGTACCTCGTTCCTGAGTCTTCGTCTAGTGTCCTCGCCTTAGTCTTCGTCTACGTCTACAGTGTCCTCGCCTGAGTCTTCGTCTGAGTCTCTATGTTCCAGAGCCTTCACCTGCCCACATCCTCTGTTCGGCCTGCCGCCTATTGCCGTACCCAGCGGCAGGTCCGAAAGGGCTTGGAACGGTCGGAGGACTGTTCATTGATCAACATTGCGTTGTTGGTCATCCTGAGGCGTGCAGGTCCGGTAGAGGGCAGACCTTCTGCTTCCTTGTTTTTGCTTCCGCCATGTACTTCCATGTTTTCGCTTCTGCCATGTACTTCCTCCCCGTGCTTGCACCAGCTCACCTCCCATGGTATGTCTTGGGGCTCCTCCCTGAGTCATGCCGTGGCCCAAGGGCTCACAACACCCGCTATAGAAATGACCATGCCTCCGCGTTCATAACAGAATCTGAAGACCTTCAAGCCCTCGGTTCATAACAGCATCTGGAGGCCGCGCTCGTAACACAAGTGCAAAGTGATGCATATAGGGAAAAATAACCCTTGTTGTAGTTACTCAATGCTAGGTTCTATCTTAGGAGTTACCACCCAGGAAAGAGGTATAGGCTCATAGTGGATAGTACATTGAAGTTGTTGGCTCAGTGTGCTATAGTGATCAAAAAGCAAACAGAATGTTAGGAATTATTAAAAAGGGAATGGCAAATAAAATGATGGATATCATAATGCTTCTGTATCACTCCATGGTGAGACCGCATCTTAAATACAGTGCAATTCTGGTTACCACATTTCAAAAAAGATATAGTTGCACTGGAGAAACTGCAGAAAAGAGCAAGCAAAATGATAAATGGCATGGAATGGTTGCCTTATGAGATAAGGCTAAGGAAGTTAGAGCTGTTCAGTTTGGGGAAGAGATGACTGAGCGGGGATAGGATAGAGGTATACAAAATCATGAAAGGACTTGAACAACTTAATGTAAATTAGTTATTTACTCTCAGATAATAGAAGGACAAGGGGACACGCCATGACGTTAGCAAGTAGCTCATTTAAAACAAAATAAAGGAAATTTTTTTTCACTCAGCACATGTGCTTCGGGTTGGAATATTGTGTCGGGCTTTGTTTCAGGACCCCCCTCCCCGTGGGAATTTAATTTTCCCCGTGGTTTGGGTTTGTTTTTTTTTCGGGGGCCCAAATTTTCGGGTTAGCGTGCACTAAATCTGCCACGTTAGTGTGCACTAACCCAAAAGTGAATTTTTTCCAAAATTTCGGAAAAAATTCAATCGTTTTTCGCTTCTCTTGAACCATTCCGAATTAGACAATTTAATAGAATTTGCCTAATTAAGGAAAAACAATTGCACATCCCTAATAGTTAAGTTCTGGAATTCATTGCTAGAGGATGTGGTTACAGCAGTTAATGTAGCTGGGTTTAAAAACGATTTGGATAACTTCCTAGAAGCATAATCCATAAACTGCTATTAATTATTAAGCAATAGTACCATGAGAATTATTTAATGTTTGGGTACTTGCCAGGTACTTGTGACTTTGATTGGCCACTGTTGGAAATAGGATACTGAGCTTGATGGACACTTAGTCTGACCTAGTATGGCAATTCTTATGTTCTTATGTAACAGACCCTAAGGTCAGGCACGAGACCTCTTGTACTGAGCACAGGCAGCATAGGTTTCTACATAGTATTTTATGTCGATTTTAACCTGGGGCTACCAGTAGTAGTGAAGAAAGAGTTCTAAGGTATGGGCAACTCTGGGGTGTTCTACCATGTGTGAATCATAGGTCCATTTAAATACCTTATCACAAAGTGGCTTGGGTCTACTATCTTCCCAGGGTTGCCATTGGGGCCACAGTGGCAATGATCCTTGTTGGATCTATAATGTGTTGGGGAGGTTCTGGGATATCCTCCATCTGGAAGAAGCATTAGAGGGCATCTGCTTGTTGGGTCTTCACAGATAATACAAGGACTAGGGGGCACTCCATGAAGTTAGCAAGTAGCACATTTAAATCAAACCAGATACAATTATTTTTCTCTCAATGCACAATTAAGCTCAGTGTAGCTGGGTTTAAAAAGATTTGGATAAGTTCCTGGAGGAGAAATCCATAAACTACTATTAATTATCTTGACTTAGGGAATAGATACTGTTTAATGTATTACTGATATAGTAGTTTGGGATCTATTTGATGTTTGGGTACTTGCCAGGTACTTGGATTGGCCAATGTTGGCATTTCTGCAGTGGGGTTAGGTTGAGCGAAAACACTACACACATAGTTTTAAGATTTTCAAACCCAAGCTTGCATTTTTGGTTCAGAAAATGTATTCACAGAAAATAAATGGGGGGGGGGGGGGGGATCTCCATGGGTGCTTTATCCTGAAGGCAATTTTCCAAGTATAATTATGCACAAACTGGAAGGTAGTTGGAAAATTGGCCTTTTAATGCCTAATTAAATAAACTGTGCTATACCTTCTCTTTAATGCTCAATCCATTCCAAAAAAAGCACCGATCTTATTTGACCTGCTTACCGACCCCAACCCAGACATCTGTGCCATCACTGAGTCCTGGCTTAAGGATACTGACCAAGTCTTCATCAATCAGCTACCTACCCAGTCCTACAATATTTTCTCAATTCCAAGACCCAAAAAAAGAGGCGGAGGCCTCATCCTCGCTGCAAAAAAAATCTCAACCTTAATCCTCAAAAGATCACTGCTCCCCATAAACTTGAAATTGGCCTCTTCAAAGCCAAAGAAGTACAAGTTTGCCTCATATATGCCCCCCCCCCCCAGGGCAGCTTGATAAGGATCCCTCCCCCCTCATCAAATTCTTATCAGACAACATCACTATTGACACCCCTGCCGTAATTCTAGGAGATTTCAACCTCCACGTACATGCCCTACCTCTCTCCCCATCTTGTGAACTCTTCCTAAACACCCTTCAAGCTATAGGTTTCAGACAACTGATCACAACCCCCACACACAAAGCAGATCATACTCTTGATCTTATATTCATTAATGCTAACATTCAATCTCACCATACCCCTTCCACAATCCCGGTCCCATGGTCATACCCTTATAAATGCTCTCCTCACCATAAACACCCCCATCCCTCAACCTACTCTCCTCTATAGCACTATCTCCTACCGTAAACCCTGTTCTACTGAAACTCTCATTACAGCATTCAAAGAAAAATCACCGAGCATTGACCTTACTAACCCTGATATTTCACTAACTTCTTGGAACAATCTCACCGCCACTATAGCCAATGAAGTCTGCCCTATAGTAAAAAAGAAAATTTCCCACAACTAGTCAGTAAAAAAACCTTGGTACACTACTGAATTAAAAAAAGCTTAAATATGAATTGAGAAATAAAGAAAGAGCTTGGCGAAAGACTCCATCCCCAGCTCACGCAGCTGCCAACAAATCTTCTCTTCACTCATATGATCTACCCTAAAAGCAAAACGAGACTACCATTCCGCCAAAATACATGATTACCAATTCAATTCCAATGCTCTCTTTTCTTACGTCACTGAACTAACCACCCCTCCCCCTCCCTCCACTGAAGAAATGCCAGCACTAAATGTGAGGAACTTGCCACATTTTTTAGAAACAAAATAACTAACATCCTCCAATGCTTCCCTGTTAATCCCTCCCCTGTCAACCCCCTTCCCAAAATTTCAAATGCTAACCTCGAGGTCCTTGAACTCGCCTCTCCTAAACAGATTGAATGAATCCTCCAAAAGGCTAAACCCGCCACTCATTCATCCGATACAATCCCCACTAAGAGTCTTCTTTCCATCCTGCCACCATTTCAAAACTCCTGGCTGACATAATAAACTGCTCCCTCTCACATGGCAAAGTACCCGACCCCCTTAAACATGCAGTAGTCAAACCCCTCCTAAAAAATCCTAACCTCGACCCCAGTATCCCAGCTAACTATCGCCCTATTTCTAACTTGCCCTTCATAGCAAAAATAATGGAGAAAATAGGGATGTGCAGAGGGATGCCATACGTTGCATTTGGGATACGTATTCGTCGGGGGTGGGGGGCAGATACAGAGGGATGTGCAGAGGGATGCCATATGTTGCATTTGGGATACGTATTCATCGGGGGGGGGGGGGGGGGCAGATACATTGCATACGTCCATATGGCGCCCCGATACGGTAATATGTCTAATCCTATTTGTTACCAGGCTAAAATTAAAATTTACTACAACCCCCCACCCTCCTGACCCCCACAAGACTTACCAAAACTCCCTGGTGGTCCAGCGGGGGGTCCGGGAGCCTTTCTCACACCCTAGGTACCAGTTCAAAATGGCGCCGATAGCCTTTGATCTACTATGTCACAGGGGCTACAGGTGCCATTGGTCAGCCCCTGTCACATGGCCATCGGCGCCATTTTGATTCCTGGCACCCGATGGCACGAGTGCAGGAGATCATTCCCGGACCCCCGCTGGACCCCCGCCGGACCCCTGCCGGACCCCCAGGGACTTTTGGCCAGCTTGGGGGGGCCTCCTGACCCCCACAAGACTTGCCAAAAGTCCAGCGGGGATCCGGGAGCGACCACCTGCACTCGGGCCATATTACCAGTATTCAAAATGGCGCCCTCACAATGTCCTCACAATGGTGCCCTCACAATGTCAAACGGGCCGACGGTCGGTGACATAGTGAGGGCAAAGGCTAGCAGCTGCCAGTACACAAAATCGTAGTTTCAAAACTGTGTTTTTCCACCATTGGGAATTGAATTGGTCTGGAAATAAGAATTGGTGGTACTAGAAACAGTTATCTGGGTTTTTGGAATAATATGCTGTGTTATCCACCTTTTGAGGACTCCTGAAACAAGAGTTCTGTGTTTTTACCATCAGGAATTGAATAGAACTGGATCTGTGAAACATCATTTTGTATTTTCTACGTCTGACTCTTTGAAACAATGGTGTTTGTTAAAAAAGAATGATTAACAAAAGAAGTATTAACAAATAATGATTGTGAAAATTAACAGATAGTTCTTGTAATAATGTATATATATAAAAAAAGGGGACCGGCCCGATGGTGTTTTAAGGGCTGAGATTTAGTACATCTGTGGGTATAAAACAAGAGTGGGGTTTTAGTATATTAAAAGCTTTTTAGTGGGTTGTGAGGTGTGAATGAGTTGTGAATGGTGTATTAAATAAGTGAAAACATTGCATATGTACAAAATTGGAAATAAAATTATTTAATTAATATGATGCTGTATATGGTATGATAAATTAGTGAGCAAGAACAGTAAGGTTCTCTTGTTTTGTTGTAAAACGGTATATAAAAATCAACAAATAAATAAATAAAATACCCAGAGCATTGTGGAAGTTAATGGCAATGCCTTACCGCCTTTAATAATGCACATAAACCTAGGGGCAAAGGACTGCGTGTGGTCAGCCGGTGCTATTTTACAAGACAGAACTGGCAGGGCAAGAGGAACGCTGAGTGCAGAAAGAACTGATGCACAGTAAGGATGATAATAATGATGTTTATGATAGTGCTGAATCAATGGATATCATGATGCATGGCATCTATAGGTGCACAGTAAGATGATAATAATGATGATTATGATAGTGCTGAATCAATGGATATCATGATGCATGGCATCTATAGGTGCATAGTAAGATGATAATAATGATGATTATGATAGTGCTGAATCAATGGATATCATGATGCATCGCACCTATAGATTGGTTTAGTTACATCAGCTGCATAGTATGGATCAGTCAATTGGTCTTTATCAACCGCTGTCCACTATGTTGCAACAAAAAGGCAGCTGAAGCTAATAAGCTCAAGAAAATATGTAATAGTAGGGATGTGAATCATGTCCTCGATCGTCTTAACGATAGATTTCGGCTGGGAGGGGGAGGGAATCGTATTGTTGCCGTTTGGGGGGGTAAAATATCGTGAAAAATCGTGAAAAATCGAAAAAACGTAAAATCGCAAAACCGGCACATTAAAACCCCCTAAAACCCACCCCCGACCCTTTAAATTAAATCCCCCACCCTCCCGAACCCCCCCCCCCCAAATGACTTAAATAACCTGCGGGTCCAGCGGCGGTCCGGAACAGCAGCGGTCCGGAACGGGCTCCTGCTACTGAATCTTGTTGTCTTCAGCCGGCGCCATTTTGGAAAATGGCGCCGAAAAATGGCGGCGGCCATAGACGAACACGATTGGACGGCAGGAGGTCCTTCCGGACCCCAGCTGGACTTTTGGCAAGTCTTGTGGGGGTCAGGAGGCCCCCCCCAAGCTGGCCAAAAGTTCCTGGAGGTCCAGCGGGGTTCAGGGAGCGATTTCCCGCCGCGAATCGTTTTCGTACGGAAAATGGCGCCGGCCATACGCGCCGGCAGGAGATCGACTGCAGGAGGTCGTTCAGCGAGGCTGCCGGAACCCTCGCTGAACGACCTCCTGCAGTCGATCTCCTGCCGGCGCCATTTTCCGTACGAAAACGATTCGCGGCGGGAAATCGCTCCCTGACCCCCGCTGGACCTCCAGGAACTTTTGGCCAGCTTGGGGGGGGCCTCCTGACCCCCACAAGACTTGCCAAAAGTCCAGCGGGGGTCCAGAAGGACCTCCTGCCGTCCAATCGTGTTCGTCTATGGCCGCCGCCATTTTTCGGCGCCATTTTGGAAAATGGCGCCGGCTGAAGACAACAAGATTCAGTAGCAGGAGCCCGTTCCGGACCGCTGCCGTTCCGGACCACCGCTGGACCCGCAGGTTATTTAAGTCATTGGGGGGGGGGGTTCGGGAGGGTGGGGGATTTAATTTAAAGGGTCGGGGGTGGGTTTTAGGGGGTTTTAGTGTGCCGGCTCACAATTCTAACGATTTATAACGATAAATCGTTAGAATCTCTATTGTATTGTGTTCCATAACGGTTTAAGATGATATTAAAATTATCGGACGATAATTTTAATCGTCCTAAAACGATTCACATCCCTATGTAATAGTTTTTGCCTGAGTGCATTGGAAGGGGGCGAATCTCCCATGGTCTTTGCACCCATTTTGAAAGGAAAAATGCACTTGCAGTTTTACTTTGAAAATTGCCCCAGAAAAAACTGTACCCAAAGAGATGTGCACTGCTGCCTTTTTTCTGTGGATTCTTTTTCAAACCCAAACTATGCATGTAGCTTTCTCCCCCTATCCTAACGCCCGCTGGGTAATGCCCCCCCCCCCCCCCCAATACAATGTAGGTAAAGAGACCATGCACATAATTTTACCTGCATACAGGGTGAGCAACTTTCTGACAGGAAATTTATGTGGGCAAAAAGCTTTTTCCCTGTGAAAATAATCATGAATATTTTCCTCATGATTTAGTAGGTGTGACGATATATTGGATGTTAAATGGATGCTCCAGTGTTATCAGCTTCACAGATGAAAAATTAAGACATGGAAAAGAGAAATCACACGGCTGTGACTGAATTTATTATTCTGGGATTTTCTGATACTCAGGAACTGCGAACGTTCATTGGCTTCCTGATCTTTCTTTATTACTTGCTAAATATAATGAGGAATTCTACAATTGTCCTGCTAATCTATCTTGACTCTTGCCTGCACACTTCCATGTGCTTTTCCTCAGTAATTTGTCCTCTATAGATATTTGTTATGCAAGAATCGTGCTCCATAAAATTCTGAATACCTTCAAAACAGAAGACAAATCTATCAGCTTTTCTGCCTCTATGACTCATCTGTACCTCTTTATGTCCCTGGCAAGTACTGAGTTTGACCTTCTCTAGGCCATGAACTACAATCGTTACAGGGCCATATGTAATCCCTTGTACTATCTGCTCATCATGAACAAGAGAGTCTGTGTCCTGCTGGCAGCGGCCTCCTGGTTAATTAGTTTTCTTCATTCTATGATGTATACGATAATGATCTCTCCGCTATCTTTCCTTAAATCCAATGCAATCAATACTTTTTTCTGTGACTTAGAAGCACTGTTGAAAAGAGTGGGGCCTTTGTGCTGAGCCCCTTTCTGTTAACCCTCACATCCTACATCTGCATCGTCGCCGCCATCCTCAGGATCCATTCAGCTGAGGGACAACACAAGGCCTTCTCCACCTGCACCTCCCACCTCAAGGTTGTTATTCTATTCTATGTGACCATAATTAGTACATATCTGAGACCTACTTCGATGTATTCATTGAACCGAGATAAATTATTTGCTGTGCAATATACAGTTGTAATTCCAATGTTAAATCCTATTATTTATAGCTTGAATAACAATCACGTAAAACAAGTACTAAAAAGAGTGGCAGGTAGAGATATATATTTTCTGTATGAATTATCAAGAGGGAAAACCAATTTTAAATATGTGGAAATCTAAATATTTCAATTGTTAATATTTCCAATGAAGCTGGGTTTTAGGAGTGAAAAATGTAATTCTTATATATCCAATCTACAGAGTATGTGGGTTAGTTTCTGCCCACAGAATATCACAATTATTCAATGAATAGCAGAATATGGTGTTCATAATTTCTCACCTGAATGCATTATTAAACGTACAGATTAATTTTAGTAAAGTACAGTGTTGATCATCTTATTTCACTCATTCATGATGAATTCAAAGCCTGATTTCCTAAGCCTTTCTGTTCCATTCTTTGTCAATGGCAAAACAAATAAATTATCAGGACCCAGGACACAAAATTAGTCATCTGTGTGGAGGGTAAGTTTCAAAGTCATAAACCCAGGAAAATAGTGATGTGCCTTGGAAAATTGGCCTTCTGGAAATTGCTTTCCTCTATCTGGAAATTACATATGTGTGACCTCCCCTAGCAAGCATAATTTTATCAAGGCTAGAAAGGGGAATTTCAAGGGATGAGAATTTTAGACTTGGGGGCAGGGGAGAGGAAGTAAAGCAACACATACATGAGATTTTCAAATATCCGTGTGCTATTTTACCACACTTCTTATCATCACCCTCCACAACCAACAGGTATAACGCACAAGGGCACTTATAGCAAACACAGGGGGTTATTTCCTAAACCCCTATCACACACGAAAAGGCCCTTTTCGCGTGTGATAGGATGCAAATTAACTGGAGGGGAGGAATCTGGGCGGGGAGGGGGAGGAGTCAGCCACGGCAGTAGCACGGCGAATAGCACCACCTTTTACGGTAGCGCTAATTGTATGAAAGGCTGCAGCCAGCCGCACCTCGGCCGGTAAAATCACACCGCCACGGTGTGAACGGCTGCGGCTTTTCCAGGCCCGCCCCCTTTTTCGCGGGATTCATCATTCCACGAGGAATGATGAATCCCGCCCACAGGTTGGCTATAAACTGCAAGAATAAATACATAAATAAACATACTTTGTGCTGTTTAGTTTCAGAGAGCTTCCTGGGTAGGTTACCTTTGAAACTTAGTTATAGAGTATGCATGGATGGAAAAGGTATTCAGGATATTTTACAGCTTCCCCCTCCCCCAGATGACTTGCACTGCTCTGTTGATGATTGGATAGAGCTTTAAAAGTAATCGAAACTTGTACAAATTATCCAGTAAAGGTTTTCTTTTTTTTTTTTTTTAATTTATGCGTCCAGTAAAGGTTTTCACTTACAATGTGCAAGCTGTTGGCTTCCTTTTAGAAATAACCAATTAATTTGACCTTGTCTTCACAACTTCCCTCTGCTGCTAGTGTCTTGTATAAATTACTTTTTCTAACAGGTCCTATGAGGTCAATATTCAAAGGGATCTTTCTATGGGCTAACCTGCAGGCATTGGGTCAGGTGTCCAGCAATGAGAGAGGCAAACATCAAGGAGCACATAATACCATTGGCAATGGCTGATGCGGTGCATCTCACAGCCATTGTGGCAGCTGGCAGGATGTAAAGAAAAATAGTATTTTTCATCCATATCTTAACCACCACACACATGGCAATTGTGAATGGCAATAGTGGTGGACAGGGTCTTCATACCAGTTGAGCCTCTGAATGTCCCTGGAACCAGGGTGATACTCTCAAATGAACCATGTTATGTACCTGAGACAGAATTAATGGGGTACCTGTGCACCACGGGGAGGTCCACTCTCCCATCACAGTGATACTCCTGGGGTGCAAGAACAGTGTAATCGGGTACCCCTAAATTGAAGTCCTACTTTGACTCCTCATTGCTCCTGATGAGGCCATAACTGGATCAGAAGTCATGACTCATGACATAACCACATACACCTATTAAAAAACATGAGCAAAAGCATAAATGCCATATCCAGTATAGAAACAGGATTATCAAGCATATAATTATTTTTCTCAATATGGAATTGTTAAAGAAAGACACAAAAATAACCCAATAGATTGATATCCTAATCCACAAAAGAGCGTGGCTTCGTACAGGATTCTAAATTCTACTGTTACAGTAACGTTACTGTATAGTTTTAAAATTGTTTTCTTTCTAATGTCATTTGAAAGAGCACGCAAGTAAAAATACAAAAATAGTTAGAAAAGTTAGTGAGGGTTTAGGGGTCAGGGAGGAAAGGGGAAAAGGTAGGAAGGCCAGGTAGGAGTGTAGGGAAGTGTAGGGAAGGAGTGTAGGGAAGTTCCTTTATGGCGCGGACTGGAAGGGAACTGGGAAAAAGGCAAATTACGTCACTGCATGCAATTTCAAAAATATACCCCCCCCCCATGTGCGCAGAAGAGCCCACCCGCCCACACATGTGGATGCAGATATTAAAATCTGGCGCACATGCACACGTGGGAATCAGATTTTATAACATGCATGTGCAGACGCGCGTATATTATAAAATCATGGCATACACATGCGTGCACCGGGAGCTGCACGCAGGTCTTAAAATCGATCCAAGTGTTTTTTTCTGCCTTGCCCATGCTTTTGAATGTCCCATCAATGTATGACAAGGGGCTTATGAATAAATGTACTGTCTGCCTGATGAAGTTGTTATGGGTGCATTGGAGGAAGCAATGTGCTCTTCTGGAACTCTGTAGGTGTCTCTATGGGGTTGCCAGTAAAATGACCTGGCAGGACCTTGGGGGTGCAAGAAATTGACCAAGACATCACAATCCACAGTTTGCATATATGGCCAATCCACCAGGATTTATCACAGATGCAAGCTAAATACTGACTGACCTGGTTGGAAGCTGAAGGGCAGGAAATTATTCACGTTCATGTTCTAGAACTCTTTCAATGAATAAGGTGACGTCATTCAAAAGTTTGCTAATGCAAATTTTAGATGCATCAATGGGCCTGAATTAATGATTTTCCCTTGTGCCAGCAACTGTATGACTTTTGCTAGACCTCTCATCCTGAACAAAACTGATTGTTTCAATGTTCTCCTTTGGGACAAAGAAAAAGTTGATACCAGGGACACAAAGAGAACAATTGTGTCATGGACCAGGACATGTTCCCAAAATCTCTGCCAAAACACAATACTAACATGACATTACTCTAGTTCCTTGTGAATGTGATACTTTTGCATGTTCAGGCTTTCATACAATAAATAACAGCACAATAAAATGTACATTTTGAGGGGTCATTTAAAAAAGTATGTTGAAGCAAGATGTGTCCTAAGCTACAAGCATGGTAAGCACAGTGAGCTGTTACATTTAACATTCTAGTTCATTTGCATGTTACACAGCAGGGCGCCAAAGATGCCTCAAATTTAACATAGCGCGCTCGACATGCAAATGATGCATATCATTGGGGCCTTAACTCTGACAAAAACAAGATCAGATCCAAAATGAAACAAGGTGAATTTTGAAGAAAAAATGATGCTCTTTCATGTGACATAAAAAAGAAAAGAATTAAAAACTACACAACAGAGATATTGTCACCTGAAAATTGGCAAACATTTGCATTATAAAAGTGACATTAGAGTTAGCCATCTATGTTATCCAGCTAATGCCAATATTCAGAGTTAGCAGGCTAAGGACCTCATTCACAGGGACAGTAACTTTTAAAGGGCCACACAGGCATCCATGTGCATGCTGATTTTATAACATGGCCGCGTCGACCCTACCCGCACGTGCATGTGCACACGATTGCCAAATCTCACGCATTAGTGGGGGGATTTTACAACCTGCGCACAGTGACTGAATAGGCCTTTTTACCCAGTTCCCTCTCAATCTGGTCCAATAAAGGAGGGGACTGAGAGGAAACTTCCTAAATCCCTTACCTAACCTGCCTCCCTTTTCCCCTACTAAACCCAAACCCTAAAACCTGGCTTGCTACTCTACAGTTTTTGTTTTTAAACTTACTTGATCTCTGAGGCAGCAGCAGGATGTGCGGGCTGGTTGGATCCTGGCGCACACTTCAGCAGGACAGTGCCTAATGGTGCTGTCTCGGCCTGCAAACGCCCCACCCAGACCCCCCCCCACCCCCAGCCCGTTCTTTTTTAGTTTAGCCCTTCCAATGTGCATATGGGCAGATATACATGTGGCTGCACGCATTTTAAAATCCCTGTGTCATGCATATGTCCCATCCATGCGCATTTCTGCCCACTTCGGCGCGCACCGGGCTTTTAAAATTCAGCTGTAAGGGTTATTTCTGTAGACACAAAATGGGAGAAAAGCCTTAATGAACCTGGGTCTAAGTCTGATTGTGCTAAAGAGCTGCCCTAAAGTTAGGGGCTATAGTTAGTCGGTTACCTTTATGACAGAGGGCTACATTCAATAGTGCGGTTTCACTATTCAATATACCTCCATTGATAGCAGGATAGCTTTATCCAGCTAACTTTGCTAGCCAGCTGTGTCTGGATATGGCCATTATAGTTATTAAGATTAACAATGGAAGAAGCTTGATCAGATCCAATTCTGATGCATAATTTGTCATCCATGAATAGGAGGCATTCAATGTTGAAAGACTGATTGATCAAATGTAGATAATGAAGAGGATCAGAGAGAGAAAGTGTCCTGTGGTATTCTATAATTGAGATCATTGGAGGTGGATGGTTTGCTGGCCCAAGAGACAGAATGTGTTTCTGTTGGCTAGAAAGGATGTAACAATAATTACAAACTACCAAAAAGTCCTCATTAACAATGTCAATCTCAAAACATCAATTGTTAATGATTATGACCTTCATATTAGGCTTCATTGATTAGTAATTCAACTTTAGGACTCAGCCTTATATGTAATCATCAGTCATGTTGCTCAAGTGAGCATTTATTCACAAACAGTGTGACAAAACTCATGTGAATCATTTTTTATTTTTGATAGTTCATAATTCTGAAAAACTTCTAATAAAGAATAACAATGCACTTATCTGTGTGCCCATTTAAGGGCAGTGTCTTCAATGCCAATATATCCTAAGCTGTGGATCAAGAGTTGGTGATCAACTACATCAAAGATAGCATAAAATTCTATTAGAACTAAGACAGAGTCACTGTCTTGATCTACATTAAGATAAATACCATTGGTCATGGCCAAAGGGGCTGATTCAGTTCTCTGACCTTTCCTGAAGCTGGATTGGTGAGGGTGTAGAATATTTCCATCTTCAAGGAAGCTGAGGAGTTAGAAGTAAACCACTCTTTCTACTAGTTTGCATAGTAAAGAGGAGCTAGTTGGTAATAATTAATTAGTTTTGGATCAGAGTTTGGTATCTTCAGCATAGGTTTGATGATCAATTTTTTAAGTGAGCTTGATAGGGAGTCTTGAGATAAGATGGCATTGATTATGGAGCATAGCCTTTGGGCTAGGCCCTGTTTCATTTTTCAGACAAATCTGTGGGGGTAGGAAATTAGTCTAAATTTTGGGCTCATATGATCCAAATTATCACAACCATTGATTTCTCAGTCTTGAAGCATCTGATATTTACACATTTGTCTTCAGGTGCCGGTCAAGATCATCAGCTCAGATTTCAATTTTTTCCTCAGCTCATGACTTTGGGTAATAATGAAATTACAACTGGATGCTCATTTGGACCTACCTCTACAACACAGTTGTAAAAACTTATCAGTGGTTCGGAAACTTGTCAAATCACAAGAAATATTCCAGATTGAAATTTCCAACTGAGTTAGGAATGTCAAAAGCAAATCTTTTCAGAAGTCTATTAGGCCAGATTTGATATTAGCAAATGCACAAGTGATTCACAGAAACAGACAATAAATAGAAGATGTGATTTATAAGATGAAGAAACCATAGATCCTATGAGGTAATTTTGTGATCTATTTGGCATTAAATCAGGTACAAATAACTAGGGGTGTGCATTCGTTTTGAACGCATATGTAAAACGCAACTTATTATTTTTTTTAAACTTAAAAAAGTGATGATGCTCAACGCATCGCAATTTTCAACTTATTCAACATAGCTATGTTGAATACGTTGAACCTAAATAAACACTTAAACCCCAACCCTCCTGAGCCCCCCAAGACTTACCAAAACTCCCTGGTGGTCCAGCGGGGAGTCAGGAAGCCATCCCTGTATTCCTTTACGAGGAGCACGTGACGTCGGCGTCACGAGCACGTGA
The DNA here is from genome assembly GCF_901001135.1 of Rhinatrema bivittatum. Lineage (NCBI taxonomy): Eukaryota > Metazoa > Chordata > Amphibia > Gymnophiona > Rhinatrematidae > Rhinatrema > Rhinatrema bivittatum. The sequence continues at coordinate 59,907,796 of NC_042630.1, read as the reverse complement.
CGTCGGCTTCACGTCGGAGTGACGCGGACGTCACGTGCTCCTCGGCGCCTCCGCTCCGGGACCCCCGTTGGACCCAACCGGAACTTTTGGCCAGCTTGGGGGGGCCTCCCCAAGCTGGCCAAAAGTTCCGGTTGGGTCCAACGGGGGTCCCGGAGCGGAGGTGCCGAGGAGCACGTGACGTCCGCGTCACTCCGACGTGACGCCGACGTCACGTGCTCCTCGCAAAGGAATATAGGGATGGCTTCCTGACTCCCCGCTGGACCACCAGGGAGTTTTGGTAAGTCTTGGGGGGGGATTAAGGAGGGTGAGGGGTTTAAATTTTTATTTAGGGAACCGGTGAACGTATGGACAGACCCTCAACTTATGGAATTCTCCATATGTCCATATTGAACAAAATCGACCCTCAACTTCAACTTATCAACTTATCAACGCAAACTTTTTGTCTGCACATCCCTACAAATAACTGGCTCACTCTTTCCAATATCCAACAGAAATATTGAGGTCCATATTCAAAAGCATTTAGGACCTCATTTTCCAATATCGCATTGGTATCGCATGAGATACCAAAAAGGGGTGTACCTTATGCTAACAAGCATGTGTATCGCGAGTTGCACTATCACCTATGCAAAAGGCTGTTATTGCACTATTAGCCCAATTTGAGCTACATTGCCAATATATCACAGTTCATGATGTCTCCTGACAGGCCTGTTTCAGTATGATGCAGGTGAGAGAGAGAGAGAGAGAGAGAGCACCTGTCTCCTACATAGACAGGAATTCGTATCCCTATGGGAGGCCAACCTAGTAACTCGAGGTGAGGTTTAAGTATTAGTGTAGGGGGTTAGGGGCCACATTCATATTCAACGTGAGACGTACGAACAGAACAGTGCTCTCGTGTGAAGATTTGATGACCTACGGAGTGAGGAAACTCACTCCAAGATGAGATTTGGGCAAGGTTATCTCCACCTAGCTTGATGGACTCTCTACCTGGGTAACAACAAGCTAGGTGGCGAGAACCTTGCCCAAATCTCATCTTGGAGTGAGTTTCCTCACTCCGTAGGTCGTCAAATCTTCACAAGAGAGCACTGTTCTGTTCGTACGTCTCACGTTGAATGTGAAAGTGGCCCCTAACTCTTGCTGGCCTGTAGCACGTGCGATCGCACAATGTAACACAAATGAAAGAGGTGTAGTAGTTATTAGCCGCGCTAACAGTGCAGCTGTTTCGCAGCACACGATAAATCCTCCCTACTTTACATTTGCCCGCCCCAACTACGCCCCCTGAATACAAAATTAAAAATTTGCATTTGCAAACCACGTTAACTGCTGTTAGCGCGGTTTGCGGAATTATCACACGCGGTAACTCCTTGGAAAACGAGGCCCTTAGCCTGCTAACTCAGAAGTTAGTCAGCTAAATGAATATTTGTGCACACATCCAGCTAAATTCTAGCCTCTTAATAAGTGAGATGGCTAGAATTTAGCCAGCTAAATTAGAGGCAGTCCAAGGGCATAACTGCCTAAGTTAACTGGCTAACTCCAATATTCAGAGTTAGTCGGCTGAATCAGTCAGCTAAGTCTGATCAGGCCAAACATCTGTTCTAAAGTTACCTGGCTATGGTTAGCTGGCTAGCTGTAAGATAGCCGACTATATTGAATAGAGCAGATTTGCTATTCAATATTAGGGATGTGCAATTGTTTTTCCCAAATTAGCAATGTGAACAAAATTTCCTAATTCAGAATGGTTTTGGAGAACCAAAAAAGAATGGATTTTTTCCAAAATTTCAGAAAATATTCATTTTTTAGTTAGTGCGTGCTAACTCCCGATAGCGCATATTAATTCTGCACTAACTCCCGATAGTGCGCACTAACCCGAAAATCGGGGCCCCCGAAAAAAAAAAGTGGGGAAAATGAAATTCCCACAGGGGGGGAGCCCCTGAAATGAAACCCGACATGAAATTTTTACCCGAATTACATCTCGATTCAATATACCTGCAAAGTTAGCCAGATAAGTTTATCCAGATAACCTTGCTTGTCGGACTGTCTATGAATATAGACCTCAATGTTTTTTACATGGGTTATGAATGATGTAGGGGGCAATTTTCAATGTCATGAGCCTGAGGAAGTAGTGGTTTCACTGACGTAATGATTGTATGAGTACGGCCCTCACTCCATCCAGCTAAAAGCATGTGCCAGCTGTCCAGGCATGCATACGTTTAACTGGGTTTAAAGAGGCATTACTCTGGAGGAGCTTAGGTCAGGGAAAGAAAGATGGTATGTGTTCTTGACGTTCTAAACTAAAAAACATAGGCACACCATTTTACTGCCTTTGTCCACTCTCACAAATGGCAGATGAAAGATTTGCTTTCAGGATGCAGTGTGAATACTTTCCATCTGCTAACTAAAAAGGGAAACGGTGTGGGTTGATTCTCTTTGCAAATTTGCTTTAATGCAGATGGACTAAACTAGCCTGCATATATTCTATTTATTTAATTTTATTAATTTATATTTGAATATGAAAAATTGTCTCCTATAGGTGTGAGTTTTAGGTACTGTAAAGGTACCTACCTTAGGAAAGGGATGCTGAGGATTCTTATCAACCTCATTTCTATATCTTTACCGGACACTGGAGGTGCATCAGGGAGTTGTGGGGTCATCCTGCACTCTATGGGTTTCCAACAGGGGAGGAAAACTTGCTTAAAGATTCTTAGGGCTCAGTACCTCCTTTTAGTTTTCAGGAATGAAAATACACTCACTCTAGTTTGAATTAATCCAAAATTAAAACCATTTATTGAAGCAGTTGTGCTATTGTAATCAATTAATAAATGAGAAATTTCCTGAGAGTTATGCCCATACTAGAATTCTAGATAATCACATACAAACTTCATCAGCAAGCAGGGGTTTCCTCTGATTCTAAACCCCTATCAGGTTTCCACATGTAATCACTCTCTAAATAAAATCAGGAATATGGTAATGAGCTGCTTTGCTTGCAAAAAACAACAGTGCAAATTAAATGAATATATAAAATAGTAAAATATAAAGCAAAAAATAATAAAGGTATGGCTAAAACACACACAAATGCATCATAAAATAATGAGACCTAACAAATTAAGATATGACCAGTATGTGGAGGATCCAGGTCAATTTCCCTAGTCTGTGATCACTAGAACACAACTTTCCCTGCTGGGCTTGCTAGAGAAGATGAGGAGGGTGAGTGACTTATGTTAAAACCAGTGGAACAAAATGGCTTGGCAGATGGCACCTCTTTTTAAAACTCCTACTACGTCAGCCTTTATTACACAGGATACCCCCTGAACCTATAGACCCCCGTAAGAGATTTTTTCACATGATATCAAATTACTACAGTTTTAAGGGACATCCAAAATCTAAAAAAAGCAATGGAGAGAGGGTTGATTGATTCAACTGATAAACCAAGCATCATTCAAAAAGTGAATTTTCTTAGAATAATAATTTTACTCTAGACTGTCAATATGGTTGAGTCAATCTGTGCCTCCCAGAATTCCTATTATTGAGGGGTCAACAGTGATGCCTAATGAATTTAGTCAAATCTGTTTAACTGATTTGCAGTAGAAAATTAAATTAGGACCCTGGCTATAACCAATCAATGCCTTGGTTGAAAATAGATGAGTTTTAGATTGCAAGGATTTATATATATATATATATATATTAGTCTTTGTTTACTGCTTTCTATCTCTGACTTTTCTGAGGGCAATTTTTACTTCTTGATTTCTGAGGCTATAGATAATGGGGTTCAGCATTGGAGTCAATGCGGTATATAGCAAGGAAAACAGTTTGTCTAAATCTGGTAAATACATTGAGCTTGGCCTCATGTAGATAGACATAAGGGTCCCATAGAATAGAATAACAATTGTGAGGTGGGAGGAGCAGGTGGAGAAGGCCTTGTGTCTCCCTTCTGAAGATCGAATTTTCAGGATGGCCTCGATGATAAATATGTAAGATGACAGAGTTAATATAAAGGGAAAGAAGGCAAAAAATACACCATAAGTTAGAATTAAAGTTTCAAGGAAATGGGTATCACTACAGGAAAGTTTTATTATTGCATTGAGGTCACAGAAGAAATGGTTAATCTTTTTGATGCCACAATAGGAAAATTGGGATATGAAAACTTCTACAGGAATTTGTTCTAGAAAGCCAGTTATCCATGAAGCAGCCATCAGTAAGATACAGACACTTTTATTCATTATGAGTGGGTATCGCAAGGGGTTGCAGATTGCCACATAGCGATCATAGGCCATGGCTGTGAGAAGGTAGAATTCTATACCTATGAAACTTATGAAACAGTAAAGCTGTGTCATGCATAGAGAGAAGGAAATACATGTTTTCTCTTTTAAGAGACTTTCCAGTAGTGTAGAGAGTGTGACTGAGGTATTACAGATATCCAAGAAGGACAGGTTACTGAGGAAGAAGTACATGGGTTTATGGAGATGATGGTCAGAGCACATCAGAGTTAAAAACCCAAGGTTTCCCAGCACAGAGATAAGGAAGACCAGTAAAACCATAACAAAAATGAGGAGCTGCTGGTGAGAATGGCTGGAGAAACCCAGAAGAATGAATCCTGTGTTCAATGTTTTATTCTCCTCACCCATTGATTCAGTGTTCATAATCTGTAGGGAAATAAAGATAGTGATATAAATAACAACTGTAACAAAAATATTTTTTCCTATACTCAGGTTGCCTTTTTTGCTACCAGTGTTATACGCAATTCTTTCATTCAAGTCTTAAAGTCAATGACATCAGCACTCAAATTCATATACATGTTTCCCTACTATATGGGGTTATGATCTCTCCAAGTAATTTTTCTGTGCCACAAAAAAATCATTTTTAGTTTGTTCATTTATTTTTGTGTCATTCTTTTACAATTTTTTGTGTTTATTTGCTTTGGAAATAGTGCACTCTCTTCATAATTGTGTGTACTTTTTACAATATCTCAATACATAAGAACCATAGAAAATAATTTTAAAATTTATTTTTAAAATTCTATAACTATGAATATTCACATTTATTATGGTAATTATACCTAAATCTTATATAAGCTTTGCAAATTTTATAAAAAACCATTTAAATCTTGTGAACATACAAAACATATTAAAAACATGTCCATTTTAATATAAAGATCTTATACAAGTTACACAAAAGCACACATCTGACAAATTTTTATATAAGACCAGAAAACAGAAAACCCTGGGTGAATTTTCTTAAGTAAATCACAGTCTCCAACAGGATACTGTCTTAAAAATCATTTTTACCTTAAAAACATCTGGAACATCTATACTATACTCTACATATCTATGTAAGAAGAGCAACAGGCTGAAAGTATCATTTATGCCATTGTAAAGGTCAAAATAATACAAATTCAACATGAAAGAGGGAATGATTTTAGATGAGTAGGAGGAAGGGATGCAATATTGTGAAACTTGAATATGGAAAGGTGGGGGTCTGTGAGGGTATAGTGAGGGATAAATATATGAAAACTGTATAGGATGATCTGTAATATGTTATTCTTCACGATTCTATGCCAACTTTCTGAGTCTGATTCCACTACTGTTTATTTGATGTTTGACAGAATAGATTGTGGGCAATGTTTTCGTATCATTGTTTATCTTACACAATAAAAATGTCTACAAAAAAAAAATCATTTATAGTAGCAGCTCCGCTATTTGTGATGAGGTTATAACACAGTCTCCTTGTAGTTCTCTACTTTCTAACAGCGTTACACTAATCCAAAATATTTCTCTCTTGAACTATTTACAAAACAAATGAGCTATAAGGTTTGTGGGCAGTGGTCATTCATATTCATTTTAAGATATCTGAACAAATATACGGGATTCAGTTCAAATTCCATTTTCTGATTTATTAGAACCTATGCTGACCAGTGGCTTTCCATCCTTTATTTGTGCAATGTGCAATGTTTTTCTGGCTGGTATTATGACATCTGTCTTGGCTGGGATGGGATCATTAGACCCAGTGGGGAATAAAGGTTTCTCGTGTGAAGGCCGGAAGGGGTTGAGGGTCAGCGTATTTATGTTAAATAGTCCGTGGAGGGGGTGACAGATGGTTTTGAGCAGGCAGTTGCCTGCCAAGATTCACCTTGTCAGTGGCTGAATGGCTCTCTCTCCTCCATCCTGAAAGTTTTGGTGTAAGAAGCTCTTTTTTTTTTTTAAGTTAATGCAAAGATATTGGGTGGTTTGGGGGCTCTTGTTGTAGCTTAGGTGGAATCTGGTTTAAGAGCATCTGCACTTTGGGGTAGATTTTATAACATGCGCGAGTGGCCTACATGTGCGTGTGCTATCCGGCGCATGCACATGTAGGCCCAATTTTATAATGGGGTAGATTTTCAAAGGGTTACGCGCAAAGGGGCAGATCTTTAAACTTGCACGCGGGTGTAGATTTGTTTGTGCAACCTGGCGCGAACAAATCTACGCCCGAATTTATAACCTGCGCATGCTGCCGCGCGCAGGTTATAAAAATCCTGGGTCGGCACGCGCAAGGGGGTGCACAATTGCGCAACTTGCACACGCCGAGCTGCGCAGCCTTCCTCAGTTCCCTCCGGCCCCCACCCACCTTCCCCTCCCTTCCCCTATCTAACCCACCTCCAGCCCTAACTAAATCCCCCCCCCCTACCTTTGTTGAAAAAGTTACACCTGCAGCTGCCAGCGTGCCACGCCCCGGCACAGGCCGCTGTGCCAGAGCGCTTGACCCCGCTCCCGGACTGCCCCCGTTCCACCGCCATGCCCCCAGCCATGCCTCCGAACTGCCCCCAAACCGCTGCCATGCCGCCGGCCACACCCCTGTACCGCCCATTTTTCAAAGCCCCGGGACATACGCGCGTCTCGGGGCTTCTGCGCGCTGCCGAGCCTATGCAAGATAGGGTAGGCGCGCGCAGGGGCAGCTTTTTGGGGGTTACATGTCTAACCCTTTGAAAATCTGCCTCTCAATATACGCGTGTAACTTTTTAAAACCTATTTTGCATAAGCGTGCGCCCTGGGGCTTTGAAAAAGTGGCGGGAAGGGGCGGGGATGGGGGCAGGGTGGCAGTCCAGCGGCGGTCCGGGGGCGGTCCTGAGTCCTCCAGCACGGCGGCCGTGCCTGGGGATGGCGCGCCTGCATCTGGCCGGCCCGCGCAAGATATGCCTGCCTTAGTCAGGTGTAAAGAAGGGAAGAAAGGTAGGGAGGGGGATTTAGGTAGGGCTGGGGGGTGGTTTAGATAGGGGAAGGGAGGGGAAGGTGGTTGGGAGTGAAAATAAAGTTCCCTCCGAGGCCTCTCCAATTTTTGAGCGGCCTCGGAGGGAACAGGGAAAGCCATCGGGGCTCCCTTGGGGCTTGGCATGCGCAAGGTGCACAAGTGTGCACCCCCTTGCATGCGCCGACCCTGGATTTTAAACATGCGCGCGGCAGCGTGCGCATGTTATAAAATTGGGAGTACATTTGTGTGTGCCGGGTACAGAGCACAAATGTACCCCATGCGCGATCTTTTAAAAATCTGCCCCAATATGTGCGGTGCAGGAGCTCCCATGTAATAAAATCCGGGGTCGGCGCGCTCAAGGGGGTGCACAATTGTTCACCTTGGGCATGCAGAACCGCGCTGCCTTCCTCCATTCCCTCCCAGGCCAATCTGAAATTGGAGCGGCCTGTGAGGGAACTTCCCTCCCCCCTAGCCTGCCCTTCCCACCCCTTCCCCTAACCTTTCCCCCCCTAGCCCTACTATAACCCCCTCAAAAAGTTTTAATCTACCTTTTGCTCCTGCTCCTGGGCTGCCGGCTCCCAATCCTTCGACAATGGCCGCTGTGTTGCTGGCCTCTGGCCCCTCCCCACCCCTTTTGTAAAGCTCCAGGACTTACTTGGTTCCCGGGGCTTTACGTGCACCGGCAGGCCTTTTTAAAATAGGCTCGGCACGCATAGGGGCGGATTTTAAGAGCCCTGCTCACCTAAATCCGCCCAAATCCGGGCGGATTTAGGCGAGCAGGGCCTTGCGTGCCGGTGAGCCTATTTTACATAGGCCTACCGGCGCTCGCAGAGCTCCGGGACTCGTGTAAGTCCCGGGGTTTGGTGAGGGGGGCGTGTCGGGGGCGTGTCGGGGGCGGGCCCGGTCGGCACGGAGTTTTCGGGGCGTGTCGGGAGCATTTTGGGGGCGGGCCCGGGGTGTGGTTACGGCCCGGGGCGGTCCGGGGGCGTGGCCGCGCCCTCCATACCCGCCCCCAGGTTGCATCCTGGCGCGCTAGCGGCCCGCTGGCGCGCGGGGATTTACTTCTCCCTCCGGGAGGCATAAATCCCCTGACAAAGGTAGGTGAGGGGTTTAGACAGGGCCGGGCGGGTGGGTTAGGTAGGGGAAGGGAGGGGAAGGTGAGGGGAGGGCAAAGGAAAGTTCCCTCCGAGGCCGCTCCGATTTCGGAGCGGCCTCGGAGGGAACGGAGGTAGGCTGCGCGGCTCGGCGCGCGCCGGCTATACGGAATCGATAGCCTTGCGCGCGCCGATCCCGGATTTTAGCGGATACGCGTGGCTACGCGCGTATCTACTAAAATCCAGCGTACTTTTGTTGGCGCCTGGAGCGCCAACAAAAGTACGCCAAATCGTGCTATTTGAAAATCTACCCCATAACCTTTTGAAAATCCAGCCCAAAATTTTGAGCTGGATCCCCAAGCACTCAAAACTCTGTTTGATTCCTCTTTGGAGATTGGATCTAAGATGTTTACACTATGGAGAGTGTTGGTTTTTAGTTGCATAACAAACATTTGTCCCTGACATATTTATATTTGCACTTCCAAAAAAGAACTGTGGACCAATCATTGCACATCACCAGCAGATAGGTGAGAGTGATCCCACCAGTGCAGGAGTTAGGATGGTCCTTCAATAATCATATTTGAATTTTTCCAGTTACCAATCTCATTGATGTTGTTTAACAAGAAATTCTAAATTTGCAATGAATGCTTGAACTTTGTTGCATCTCCTTAGGGCCGGATTTTAAAAGGTTACACGCGTAAATCCCGGGCCTTACGCATGCCGGGCCAATTTTCAAAGGGCCTGGTCACTCGCATAAACCCACGGGATGCGTGTAAGTCCTGCAGTAAGCAAAAGGGGCACTCGGGGCGGGGGGGGGGGGGGCCTAGATGCTTAATTGGAGCAGACTGGGAGTGAACTGGGGAAGGCCCCAATGCATCACCGGGCGTATTTGCTGATCTCTATCCCCCTTGCATGCGCTGTTATAACATTGTGATTCCATGTGTGTACGCTTGCACTGTTTTAAAATCTACTCCTTAGTGCATTATCTTATTTGACTCCAATTTTATGGTGATTTATAAACTATCACATCCCATGATAAGTTTCATGAACATTAATGTGATTGTTCTGATTTCCATTTTCAGGATTTGACTTCTCTTAGTGGTCAACCAGTTGTGTGCAGAGCATTTGTTTATTTATTTATGCTGAGAATGCTCTTTTCTTAGGGGTAGATTTTTTAAAAAAGCGCGATTGCGTACTTTTGTTGGCACACCAGGCGCAAACAAAAGTACGCTGGATTTTATAAGATACGCGCGTAGCCGCGCGTATCTTATAAAATCCTGGATCGGCGCGCACAAGGCTGCCGATTTTGGGCAGCCGGCGCACGCCGAGCCGCGCAGCCTGCCTCCGTTCCCTCCGAGGCCACTCCGAAATCGGAGCATGGCGCCGTGATATACCACAGATATCGAGTCAATAATAAGTTTGCGTGTGGCAGGTCTGAAGCGGGAGTTTCAGTGAAGGTATAACATGAAAATAGAGGTTCACGAATGCGGGTAAGATTATATCTGGGCACTATTTAATTTGTATAGTTGGTGGGTTATTAAAATTATTGATAATTAAAAATAGTGATGATGTTGATTTAATGTCTTCTAGTTAGAGGCAGTGCGGGGACCCCACGCATGGTATGGAGAGTCACATGATACTATTCTGAGAAGATACGAAAACAAGTTACGATATATGATCAGCAGAAGGAATATTCATCATTAAATTACAGGATGAAAATTGATGTGTAAATACTACCAGAAATTAACCCTGTGATATAATTCTTGGTTTCCCTGAAGAAGCCTGTTTGCGCAGGCGAAACGAGCAGTCTCGGAATATTCTAATGTTTGTCAATGGGTCATTTTTCATGTTATAGATGATGTATATTCTCATATGTATGTATATGCACATGTATCATGCTTTTATGAATGTATGGAATGTATGAGGTGTGAATGTGGGTTCAATAAGTCATACTATAGATTTTAGAACTTTGTATATGCATAAGTGTCCTATACATGCCTGGATTATAGATATTGACAATTTTTGTATACATAATATTATAAATAAATTTTGGGCATTTGATTTTGCCTTGTTTCCTCTGGTATAACATCATTGTTTCTAAGATAGACAGAGGTATTGCACTTATGTAATGTACCTAATTCAAAATGTTGTACATGGGGAGCGAACGGAATGGCTAAATACATCTCTGCGTCTACACATACCCCAGAGAGAACTGAGATCGGCTAACAAGGGTTTGTTATCAATACCCAATATTAAATTGGCAAGGCTTACCCAGGTGAGGGAAGTGTGTTGTCTGTTGCAGGAGCAAAGCTGTGGAACTCCCTACCAACATCTTTGAGATTATGTACTGACAAAAAACAATTCAAAACTGACCTCAAGACTTGGTTATTTAAATGCACTTTTACTGAATATGAACTGTCAACCCTGACCACCAAATAATGAAGCTGGTAGCAAGACACGAACTAGTTTCACCAGCAATACCAGCATCTTGGACTGATCCGGCCGCTTCCTTTTATTGTCTGTCTCCCGTTTTGTGGTTTTGGTTATTTTATTCTTATATTTTAATTGATTTTATTTTGCTTTTACTGATCTTAATAACTAGCATTCCTCATTTTAACAGAGTTAGTTGTTACTATTTTATAAATGTATTGTATTTACTATATGTTATGATCTTTGTAAACCGTTGTGAAGGCACGTCTGATGTGACGGTATATAAAATACAATAAACTAAACTAAACTAAATATGCGTTTACTCAGGCATTTCTTAATATCCGTGTTAGAAGAAAAGCAAATTAAGATATCTTCTATCGGGATATACATTCCTTTTCATTTTTCTTTTAAAAGAGCATGAATTTTTTTATATGTATAAAATTTGATTTTATGCACCTAAAATGGCATTTATTTATTTATTTATTTATTTAACATTTTTCTATACCGACCTTCATGGTTAAATACCATATCAGGACGGTTTACATCGAACAGGGATAAAAATAATTAGGTAAAGGAAGAGACAAAGTTACATTAAACGAGGACCGTGAACTTGGAAGCTTAGGTAGCTGGAAGAAAAGAGATAAAGTTAAGTAAAGAAAAGAGAAATAACAAATTCCGGACTAGAGATAGTTCAGAATAGAATTAGTCCACATGTTAGAGTTGGTATCCATGCTGTCCAGGAATCAGATGAGGGGAGGTATAATTGTTCGTATAATTGTTCGTGAGTAGATAAAGTCTAATGTGTATCCCAGGGTTCTGGGAAGGCTAGGCGGAACAACCACGTTTTGAGTTTTTTTTTAAAAGTTAGCAGGCAAGGTTCCAACCTGAGTTCAGCAGGGAGGTTGTTCCAGATAGCTGGGGCTGCTGTTGAAAATGCTCGGTCCCTGGATGCAATGAGTCGCGTGGCTTTGGTTGGAGGGGCTTGTAGTGTTCCTTTGGATATTTCTCTCATTGGCCTATTAGAAGTATGGAGTTTTAATGGAATTTCAAGGTCGAGATAAAGGAGATCGTAGATGGATTTATGTATTAATGATAAAGATTTGTGAAGGACTCTGTGGTTGATTGGTAACCAGTGTAGATTTCGGAGGATGGGTGTAATATGATCACTCCGCTTGGTGCTTGTTAGGATTCTGGCAGCAGCATTTTGTATCATCTGAAGTGGCTTAATGGTTGAGCTGGGTAGACCTGTGAGGAGAGCGCTGCAGTAGTCTATTTTGGCAAATATCAAGGATTGAAGAACTGTCCTAAAGTCGTGGAAATATAAGAGAGGTTTGAGTCTTTTTAATACCTGTAGTCTGAAGAAGCAGTCTTTGGTGATAGTGTTAATCATACTCTTTAGGTTAAGATGGTTATCGAGTATTACCCCCAGGTCTCTAACCTGAGTATGAGTGAGGGCATGGTTATGATGGGTCTGTGATTGGATGTTGTCTTGGTTGGCGGAAATGAGAAGGAGTTCAGTCTTGTTAGCATTGAGGACCAAATTTAAACTGTTGAGGAGACTAGTGATAGATTGTAGACTATGGGGGTCATTTTTCAAAATGCGGTAAGGCGTTTTCGCATGCGATAGGCCTTTAACGTATGCGATCGCACCATATCGTATGGAGTGATGCAAATTCCAAAAATGGGAGGAGTGGGCTGGGTTAGCCTCTCTGTGAAGAACTATTGCACAGCCATAATGCAGATTTTAACTACACCTCTTTGAAATGCATTAGGCAGTGACCATGTGGACCATTTGTGATGTGTCCTGTAAGGCTTATTTCAGATGATTTGAAGGCTCTGGAGATGGAGAGAGAGAGGGAGGGGGAGGGAGAGGGAGAGAGAGAGAGAGAGAGAGAGAGAGAGAGAAACTGTAATAGCATGTCCCATGGGCAGGTATTTGTATCCCTATGATAGGCCCGCCTAGTAACTCGAGGTGGGGATTAGGTAAGAGTGTAGGGGGTTAGGGGCCACTTTGACATTGTACGTGACACCTACGAACATAACAGTGGTCTCTTGTGAAGATTTGCTGGCCTTCGGAGTGAGGAAACTCACTCCAAGATGAGATTTGGGCAAGGTTCTCTCAACCTAGCTTGATGGACTCTCTACCTGGGTAACATCAAGCTAGGTTGAGAGAACCTTGCCCAAATCTCATCTTGGAGTGAGTTTCCTCACTCCGAAGGCCAGCAAATCTTCACAAGAGACCACTGTTCTGTTCGTAGGTGTCACGTAGAATGTCAAAGTGGCCCCTAACCCCCTACACTCTTACCTAATCCCCACCTCGAGTTACTAGGTGGGCCTATCATAGGGATACAAATACCTGCCCATGGGACATGCTATTATGGCCAGTCTCTCTCTCTCTCTCTCTCTCTCTCTCTCTCTCTCTCTCTCTCTCTCTCTCTCTCTCTCTCTCTCTCTCTCTCTCTCTCTCTCTCTCTCTCTCTCTCTCTCCATGTTTATACATGTAAAGTGCACTTACACATGTATAACCTATGAACAATTTAATGGCATGTATTATAGCAATTTTCAAAAGCCAGTCACCCAGTGGTTGAATGCAAACAGGTCTGGCACTTATCACAGAATCTGAAATGGTATCACAATTTGCACTGTTAGCTCTTCGCACAGGTAATTAGTGCACATTGCAATAAATGATACATTAGCATAAAACACACCCCTTTTGCTATCGCATGCGGTACTTACCGCATTTTGATAAATCCAGGCCTATGACAGTAACTTTTAAACAGCCGTGAAGGCGTACATGTATGCGTGTATGGTGGCTCACGTGAATGGACATCAGGGGCGGATTCCCGATGATGACCGGTCCAGGGATTCATCGCCCAGGCCGGCCAAGGAGATACCATGTGATCTGCCGAGCATGGCTCTGTCACAGCCACACTCGGCGGACCACATGACTAGAGCCATCGGCCCACCGGGGAATGCTCGATCCCCCGATAGGGCAATCCGCCCCGATGGACATGGCCATTTTATAGCATATGCGTGTACATGGGCACACAATTTTGTATGGGCATGTGTGCTTGTGCGCACAAAAGCTGGCTCTACTGTGTAAGTGGGGAATTGTATTAGATATGCACACCGACACAATTACCAGTTTCCCCAGTCCATTCCCAATTTACCCAGGTAAAGGCTTCCAACTTCCTAAACCCCCTCCCCAAATTAATCTTCCTCTCTTTTACCCTATTATCGCCGACCCTTCAAACCCAACTGAATAGCTCTATTTTATTTTATTTTATAACTTACAAGCCATCCATAGCAGAAGTAGAGTCCCACAGCAGATAACTCCAGCACACATTTCTGCATGAAATATGTGCACATTTCAAGTCAGCTTCCTGGAACGCCCATGTCCCACCCAAGCTCTGCCCAGATCAGTGCCAACACCATACCCTTTTTTAACTTTTTTATTTGTGCTTATACTGGAGGATACAGGCATTCTCAGGCGCTTCTTAAAATCCTCGCAGTACGCGCCAGCACGAGACATGCTTGAATTTCCTGGCTTTGGCATGTGTGGGGATTTTAAAATTTACCTTTATGGGGATAATTTTCAAAAGGATTTACATTTGTAAAATTGGTTTTAACACATGTAAATGCACTTTACTATTGTAAGTGGGCTTTTGAAAATTGCTATAATACATGCCATCGAATTGTTCATAGGTTATACATGTGTAAGCGCACTTTACATGTATAAATTGCTTTTGAAAATTGCTATGATAGTATGTTACATTTCCACATGTAACTCCTTTGAAAATTATCTGTTTAAGGAGGTAATTATGTGTGTAAATTTAAACATACTTCTTAGCAAGTTTCAAAAGCCATTTATACCCATTTAGGGCTAGATGTTTAAAAATGTGCGCAATTTTATAACATGCGTACGCTGGGACGCGCATGTAATGAAATCCATGGCGGCACGCACAAGGGGGGTGGAAATAAGCTAATTTACACGGCAACCAGATTGGAGTTCTCTCAGTTCCCTCGCAGTCTGCTCCAATTTAGGAGGGAACTTTCCTACCCCCTACCCTAACCTCCCTTCCCCTTCCCCTTCTCCTCACCCTCTAAATCCCTTTTTTTATCTTTTATTTTGCAGGTTACTTCAGGGCCCGAAGCCAGGTGCATTGTTGGCTACTGTTTGAGTCGACTTCCCCTTCACCTCTTGCCACTGAAGCAGAGAGAAATGATTGAGGTACATCAACACCATGAAGGCTTATTGGTTAAGGGTAGTAACCGCCAAACTAGCAAGTTACCCCATGCACTCTTTTCTTTCTTTCCATCTTGTATCTAATTCCTCTTTTCCTCTTTTCTCCCTGCTGTTGAAGCAGAGAGCAATGTTGGAGTTGGATCAGGCTTATTGGTTAAGGGTATTAACTGCCTCATCAGCAAGTTACCCAATGCACTCTTTTCTTCCTTTCCAATCCTCTAACCTTTAGAAAAATCGAAACATAGAAACAGAGCAACAGAGAAGGACTACCAAAATGATAAGGGGAATGGAACAGCTCCCCTATGAGGAAAGACTAAAGAGGTTAGGACTTTTCAGCTTGGAGAAGAGACGGCTGAGGGGGATATGATAGAGGTGTTTAAAATCATGAGCGGTCTAGAACGGGTAGATGTGAATCGGTTATTTACACTTTTGGATAATAGAAAGACTAGGGGACACTCCATGAAGTTAGCATGAGGCACATTTAAAACTAATCAGAGAAAGTTCCTTTTTACTCAACACACAATTAAACTCTGGAATTTGTTGCCAGAGGATGTGGTTAGTGCAGTTAGTATAGCTGTGTTTAAAAAAGGATTGGATACGTTCTTGGAGGAGAAGTCCATTTCCTGCTATTAATTAAGTTGACTTAGAAAATAGCCACTGCTATTACTAGCAACAGTAACATGGAATAGACTTTGTTTTTGGGTACTTGCCAGGTTCTTATGGCCTGGATTGGTCACTGTTGGAAACAGGATGCTGGGCTTGATGGAGCCTTGGTCTGACCCAATATGGCATGTTCTTATGTTCTTAATATAGAAATGACGGCAGAAAAAGACCAAACAGCCTATCCAGTCTGCCCAGCAAGCTCCCAAACTTATTTTCCCATACTTATCTGTTTCACCAACCACCAAGTTCCTGCCACTCCCTGCCATTGATGCAGAAAGTAATGTTGGAGTTGCATCAAAGGTGAATCAAAAGGCTTAATGGTTAAGGTTAGTAACTGCCGCATCAAGCAAGTTATCCCAATGCTTATTTACCCAGACTGCATAGATCAATGCCTTCTTGGATGTTGTCTTAATGTAAATCCTCTTTTCCACATTTCCCCTGCTGTTGAAGCAGAGAGCAATGCTGTATATGCATTCAAAGTGAAGTATCAGGCTTAATTGGTTTAGGGTAGTAACCGCCGCAATAAGCAAGCTACCCCCACGCTTATTTGTTTGCCCTGATTGTGTAATTCAGTCCTTGTTGGCTGTTGTCTGAATGCAAATCCTCTTTTCCACATTTTCCCTTGCCATTGAAGCAGAGAGCAATCTTGGAGTTGCATTATCCATGTGAAGGCTTATTGAGTAAGGGTAGTAATCACCAGGTAGTAGCCACCATTCCTGCAAGCCACCTCCATGGATCTTCTCTTCATTCCCATCCTCTAGCCTTTATGGATCTACTGTGTTTATCCCATGCCCCTTTGAAATCCTTCACAGTTTTGGTTTTCACCACTTCCTCCGGAAGGGTGTTCCAGGCGTACACCACCCTCTCTGTGAATAAATACTTCCTGACATTGGTTCTGAGTCTTCCTCCCTGGAGTTTCAAATTGTGACCCCTAGTTCTACTCACTTTTTTCCAACAGAAAAGATCTGTTGTTGACCATGGATCATTAAAACCTTTCAAGTATCTGAAAGTCTGGATCATATCACCCCCTGCTCCTCCTCTCCTTCAAGGTGTACATATTTAGGTTCTTCAATCCCTCTTCATAAGTCATTTTATGAAGACCATCCACCTTTTTGGTCGCCCTTCTCTGGATCGCAACCATCCTGTCTCTGTCCTGTCCCTGTCTCTCTCTCTTTCTGTCTCTCTCTCTCTCTCAATTTGGCATATCACACATCCTAATACCAGGAAAAAAGGTGTAATTATCTTGTGTAAATGATATTAAACATGTTTATTGTGTGCTATTTTCCAAGTGGGAGGTATCAATGAACTGGAAGGGAGCTCAGGTTTGAACAAGCAAGAAGGTCTTCATGTCCTAGAGAAGAACTGAGCAAACGGATGAAGTAATTGGTAAAACAAATAATTTCACTTAAGCACGCATGTTTTAAAATATACCAATTTACACACGTAAATACTGATTTATGCAAGTAAGTCCAACTTTATTTTCTCAAATAAAATATATGCATGCACTATGGGGCGGATTTTCAAAGAGTTACGTGCGTAACCCCAAAAACCCGCTCCTGCACGTGCCGAGCCTATTTTGTATAGGCACTTGGCCAGCGCGCGCAACCTACACCTGCCTGGAGGCGCAACTTTGTCAACAAAGGTCCAGGGGGGGGGGGTTTAGATAGGACTGGGGGGGCGGAAGGAAAGTTCCCTCCGAGGCCGCTCTGAGGGAACAGGGAAAGCCATCGGGGCTCCCCTAGGGCTCGGCGCGTGCAAGGTGCCCAAGTGTACACCCCCTTGTACACGTCGACCCCGGATTTTATAACATGCATGCGGCTACGTGCGCATGTTATAAAATCGGGCGTAGATTTAAAAATCTGGCCCTGTATATTTTTAGAATAGGAAATGTAAGTATGCATGTTGTTCAGTGCATTGAAATACTCGCTTTCAGTGGAACATATATTCCCTCATATGCATCCATATGTTGAAGACAAACATATTTTATAATACACACATATGTGATATATGCAGATTACAAAATAATGCAGTACAACTACATGCTGTCATGTATGAACATATATACGTGCAGTTGTTTGAAATTTATCCTCCCTAACTTCCAACATGAATAAAAACAACCAAAAAAATGCACCAAAAAAAGCCATAATGAGTGAGCCAAACAAATGAAATTTTTTTAATGCTAAAATAAGTAAAACATTTTTTGTATGTGCACCTCTCTATTTGATTCTCATTCACATTTAATAAGTATCCTCAGCTTAAAGCTTTCTGAAAAGGTATGGAGCCAGTATCCTCCAGAAATACTAAAGATTTTTCCTGTTTTGTGTCAGCTCTTAGTGTATCTTTCATACAATGTGCAAAAGTTTATAAGAAATTGCCATGCTGAGTCAGACCAGGGGTCAAGCAAGCCCAGCTTCCTGTTTCCAACAAACTAAGCCACAAGAACCTGGTTGGTTATCATTTTAAATGAAAAAAAAATGTCTGGATATTTGGCATCCCAGTCCTCAACTTGAATACCCAGGGATGGCAATTTTCAAAGCGGCATGCGGATACACATATGTGTTCTCATGCCGGCCCACATCAACATGCACTGCCTTTTTATAACATATGCATGCATATGCACACATTATAAAATAGGCTGCTCGCGTGCACACGTGAGCCTAATTTTAAGTGGATGCGTGCATGTGCACACAAATCTCAATTCTACCGCATAAATATGGGAACTTTTAAAGGGACACGCGCTGACGCCATTCTCAGTTTACCAATTCATCCACCAGTTCGTCCATTTAACTGCTAGGTCCTGCAACCCCAACCCGGTTTGATCACCTACACTGGCCTCAGTTACCCTCAATTCCTTTAAAGCCTCAGAAATAGCTTGATCCTTTTATTTTATAAGATGCATGTTATCTATAACACAAGTAAAGTTACACAGAAGGAGACCACGGCACTCACCAGGGCAGGCAAGTATTTACGTGCACACCTCTTGGACATGCCCTGAGATACCCATGACCTGCCCCGACCATGACCACAACCTGCCACCTTTTGAAAAATGTTGAGATGTGCGCGCAGCAGGAGATACACACGTATCAGGACAGCTTTTAAAATGCGGTCAGCCCAAGCCAGACTTGTGCCTGTATTTCACATTTCTGGCACACACCGGGCTTTTAAAATTCACCTTTTGGTTTTGAAACAAGAAAATACCCGATCACATTCCTTAAGCACGCTCCCACACACCCTTCTTTGAAAATTATTGAGCACATTTTGGCTTGCCTTTGCTTTCTGTGAATTTTCAAGACTTGTGCTTCTCATTTCAGCTTTTTTCCAAGTCCATGAACTGGTTTGAATTTATGGGGGCAAAAATCACAAGTTCTTACATAGATGTTACCATGTGTTAGTATTTAAAATTTCTTCACAGCATCATTACTGGTTCTGATTTGTAAATCAACTGATCTGTGTGGGTAATTTTTCCCCATAAATTTACATATGTAATTTTGAAAATGCAAAAGCACCAACGTTAGTGCTAGGCTCTGCCCAATTCTCTCCACAGGAGCACTAACTCTCGCATCAGGCAAAATCGCAAGTATAGAGATAAATTTTAAGACCCGCGTGTGGGTGCACATGTGTGGCACTTTAGCCAGCACACACACACGGACATGACAATTTTATAACATAACGCGACCTGGAGGGAATTTTTGTAACCTCATGCACCAACGCAATAGCCCTTTTTCCCAGTTCGTAACAGTATAGGAAAGGACTTCCTAATCCGCCCAGCTAACTTGCTTCCCTTTTACGCCATCACCCCAGACCCTTAATATCCTGCTGACTAGTGTATTTTTGTTTTGTTACATGATTGCACGCCATCCGTAGCAGAAGTAAAGTTATGAGGTAGGGGACCCTGGCGTGCGCTTGTGCGTGTAACTGCTTATGTGCTGGATTCATGCTACAGACCTGGCCTGCCCATGTCCCTCTCATGCCCTACCCAGACCACACCCATTCCACGCCTTTTTTCAGCAAATATTTTTGTGCGAATAATGGGAGATCCACGCGAGTCTGAGTCACTCACTTCTCTCCCGATTTTGGTGCGTAAGGTTTTTTAAATTGACCAGATAGTAGAGAAGTGCATTTGACTGAAATGAGTGTACAGAAAACAATGAATGAAAGCCATTTTTTGTTTCAGTTATGCCCCAGAAATGAAAAGGGGAACCCATAAAAATTAAGAAACAATATTTTCATTATCATTTGTTTATGTTTCTCATTCATGCCTAAGGTGCAAGTAAGACAGCAGCAGCAGTTAGATTGCATTCCTTCTTTTCATGGTACCCGAGCAGCGAAGCAATGCCAGTGAGGTCATAGTCTGAGCACGGCTGAGGGCAGAGCAGGGGACTCAGGTCAGCAAACCACTGGCTCCTCAGTGCCCCTTCTGTGCAATCTCTACAGTTACACAATTCCAGGAAAAGATGTTTGCTGTTGCTACTGCTTTACTTTGGAGCTCTGCCCGATGAACGTAGGAGAAAGTCCCGATTTTAAACTTTCAAAAATCACTGCCATTTTTTTTAATATAAAAAGCTTTTGGATTTTCATAAACTGACTGTTTCTCTCTCAGCTGCTTCCAAGGCATTCCATATTATTTGTATTTTGTACAGCTCATTTGAGCATTGATCCTTCATTGTACAGAGCTTGGCATCCCTAAGAGGCAGCAGTCACCTGGTATTCACTGCTGGCTGAGTAAACATCAGTCAGGTTTATCTTGTACTGAAAGTTTTATTGTATATATGTAAACAGGTTATCTTCTTACTGTACACTCAGAAGCCTAATTGTGCTGGGGTAGGGCAGAGGAGAGAAGCAGTTTACAGGGGTGATTGATTTTTAGAGTCTCTCTCTCTCACTGCAGTGCAGTGCAGGCTAATCTTGAGAGCAGCCAGAGCCCTATGCCTTGTCTGCTTCTTCTGTGAGAGAACACGCTTAGGTGAATTTTAAAAGTTCAGTGCGCACCAATACCAGAGAGATTTGTGCTTCTCTCAGGCCGGCGCATGCCACAATCATTTAAAAAACTGTGCAAATATGCAAGTATCTTCTGGTATACACACAATTTGAAAAGCATGGTTGGGACATGGGCATTCCAGGAAGAAAACTTGATGTGTGCACATAAGTCCCCTACCACATAACTTTCAGTTATGGACGGAGTATAAATATAAAAATAAAATAATAGGCGAGTGAGCAGGGTTTTAAGAGTTGGGGTGAAAAGGGTAAAATGGAGGCTAATTATCAGGGGGGTTAAGAAGTCCGATCTGTTAACTGAACGGACTAATAATGAACTGGGAAAAAGAGCTATTGCATTGGCTCACGTTGTTTTTAAAATCTCTCCACTTACGCTGTAAAGCCGGCATTTGCGTGCATGTGCGCTCGTCCATATAAAATCGTGTGCATATGTATGTGTGTACAGCTGCTTTTTTACTATGCGTGCATATTCATGCGTATGTTATACAATGCCTATGTCCATTTGTGTGAGCCAGCATACGCACATACATGCACGCTCTTGTGGCTGTTGAAAAGTTACTGACCCCATATGTGTGTGAATGTGACATTTTTGCACACACTGTTTGGGTTACTGGGTTTTCTATATTGTACTGTAGTAGTGCACTTAGGCATAGCCAGTCTGGTCTGTGAGTGAGACAGAGAGTCAGTATTAAATTGTTACTGGTGAATATTGTGACATCAGAACCCCTGGTACCCAGTATTTCCAATCCCACCATACCATTGTGAGGGAAAGGGAGGGAATGGTACCAGGCAGAGTCATCCAAGCCTGCCAGAAGCACAAGCAGTGAGGAAAAAGAGAGTCTTACCCCTAAATGTATGAAAGTAACATAGTAATGACAGCAGAAAAAGACCAAATAGTCCATCCAGTCTGCCCAGCAAATTTCATATAATATTAACCGCTGCTATGTCTCTGTTAAGGACAGTAATTGCTGCTCCATACTGTTACCCCCAAGCCTTATGTTAAAGGTAGAAATATTTACAATCAGAAAATGCTGCTTGAACATCCTTGGATTTTTGTCTTGGCTGTAGAAGCCAACCAGTGCTTTTCCCCTGATGTCTGCGTATTGTTAACCCAGACCGTATAGGCTGGGGCCCAGTGTTGGCTGTCCTATGAATCCAATTCCCCTTTATCCTTCCTGCCATAAAAGCAGAGAGCGATATTGAAATTGCACCAAAAGCATCAAGGCTAATCAACTAATGGTAGCAATCCCCAAGCCTTCTCTTAAGGGTAGTAAATGCCGCTCCATGCAGGATCCCCCCAAATATCAACATGCAGTGGACCTGAGGCATATTTCCCAGGCTCTGCTAACAAGAGCAATAAACTCCCTTTGTGCTCACTAGAGAAGTCAAGAGGGTGATTGACTCATCCTCATGCTGGCAGACCTAGGAACATTTCAAGTATGAAATATTCAACAAGCTCACGCACTCCCCTATGATCCTGCTCCCAAACTATACTGCAAGAGCACACACTCTCACTCACCCATTGTTTACTGACTTATAATCACATCCAGCATCACACACTCATTCATGCCCACCTTACCCCCTTCCCACACTCATTAATGGTCTCATTCTCATCAGACACTAGCACTCCATAATCTAATACACTTTCTTGCGTTTCCACACATATATTTATTATTATCTATCCAGCACAAGGCCATTCACATTCAGCTTTCCAATGCCCCTTGATGGCTGCTGTACCATCCGATACACTCTCACAAACATTGGTCTGTCCACCAGGCTATTATTTAAACTCATCCATCCATAACACGATGAATCATACTCAGTGGGCTAACACACTCTTACTTGGACTTATTTCTCCAGCACACTCTCAAAACAAATTCCAACAAGAACATAAGTTCAGCTCACATTCACTAAGCAAAACTTCTTGATGTGAGAGTGACAGAAAAGCTGATGCCTGCTATGCCTGAGGTGGGTGAGGGGAAAGGAATGTAAGCATCAGTGTATAAATGGGAGATACAGGGTAGACAGTACCAAGAGTGTAGAGTCACTGTTCTGTGGGTGACCCTCTTGGGCTGAGGTCATGTTCATTTTAACTAATATGCAGTGAAATGGGAACTGTGAAAGGGACTGGAGACTTGTAACCTCTGATGTCCTGGGTGGAGTGGGAAATGGTGGAGAGATATAGGACTCAAGCCATGTAAACCTCATTTATACAGCTTTCTAGAGAAAAAAATCCCCTCTTTACCTATGATTTAAAAAATGGGAAATATTTTAGCTGCCGACTGCAATAAGCATCTTTCACTAGAGATGTGAATCGTGTCCTCGATCGTCTTAACGATTGATTTCGGCTGGGAGGGGGAGGGAATCGTATCGTCGCCGTTTGGGTGTTTAGAGTATCGTGAAAATCATTAAAATCGTGAACCGGCACACTAAAACCCCCTAAAACCCACCCCGACCCTTTAAATTAAATCCCCCACCCTCCCGAACCCCCCCCCCCCCCAATGCCTTAAATTACCTGGGGGTCCAGCGGCGGTCCGTAGCTAAATCGGGGGAAGGGGGAGGGCAGGAAAACCGGCACACTAAAACACCCTAAAACCCACCCACGACCCTTTAAATTAAATCCCCCACCCTCCCGAACCCCCACAAATGCCTTAAATTACCTGGGGGTCCAGCGGCGGTCCATAGCTAAATCGGGGGAAGGGGGAGGGCAGGAAAACCGGCACACTAAAACACCCTAAAACCCACCCCCGACCCTTTAAATTAAATCCCCCACCCTCCCGAACCCCCCCCCCCAAATGCCTTAAATTACCTGGGGGTCCAGCGGCGGTCCGGAACGGTCCTCCTGCAATTGAATCATGTTGTCTTCAGCCGGCGCCATTCTGCGCCGCCATTTTGCAAATGGCGGCGCAAAATGGCGGCGGCCATAGACCAACACGATTCGAGAACCCCCGCTGAACGACCTCCTGCAGTCGATCTCCTGCCGGCGCCATTTTCCGTACGGAAAACGATTTGCGGCAGGAAATCACTCCCGGACCCCCGCTCGACCCCCAGGGACTTTTGGCCAGCTTGGGGGGGGCCTCCTGACCCCCACAAGACTTGCCAAAAGTCCAGCGGGGGTCCGGAACGACCTCCTGCAGTCGAATCGTGTTGGTCTATGGCCGCTGCCATTTTGCGCCGCCATTTTGCAAAATGGCGGCGCAGAATGGCGCCGGCTGAAGACAACACGATTCAATTGCAGGAGGTCGTTCCGGACCGCCGCTGGACCCCCAGGTAATTTAAGGCATTTGGGGGGGTTTCGGGAGGGTGGGGGATTTAATTTAAAGGGTCGGGGTGGGTTTTAGGGTGTTTTAGTGTGCCGGTTTTCCTGCCCTCCCCCTTCCCCCGATTTACGATTTTTTGACGATAAATCGGGGGAATTGGTATTGTATCGTGCCCCTAACGATTTTTGACGATTTAAAATATATCGGACGATATTTTAAATCGTCAAAAAACGATTCACATCCCTATCTTTCACACATACATGATTCTAAAAGTTTGTTTGCTTGAACTGCACACTAAACACAGTTCAGAAATACAAGCACACATTATAAATCATAGGCTAAAGATTACAATTGAAACTAGATGTAAGATGTTAAATAGTTCTAATGATACAAATCATTGCAAAGAAATTACAGAAGAGAATATTTTGATGAGTTGCACTCAACCATAGAAAGTTCAGAAAAATGCAGAACTTGAATGTGGCATCTATTAAGTAATCCAAATTTTAAAATTATTATATCTTCATGCAATATTTTAAGAGGTTTTTTCATAAACATATTCAAATCTTCCATCAGAGGGATCCACAGCAATGGGAAGTTTAAAGAAACAAAATGTTCAAGATTTATTGGTCAGGAAGTTTGCTGAGCTGCTTTGCTTATTTAAAACAAGCCGTTAAGCCCGTAACAACGGGCTACATTAAAATTTTTTTTTGGTCCATTTCCTTTCCACTCCCTCCCCCCACCTCTCTCTCTCTCTCTCACCTCCCCCCACACCTCCCTCCCACTCTCCTCCCTCCCTCCCTCCCTCTCACCTCCCCCCACCTCCCTCTCTCTCTCCTCCCCACCTCACTCCCTCCCTCTCTCCCCCTCCCCCTCCCACCTCCCCTCAGCTCACTCTCCTCCCAGCTCATCCACAACCGGCAGACAGGGGGTGTCCCTCCCGCGCACGTGCGCCGCCGCCGTTACTGCTCCTCCCTGCCTCTCGCACGCTGCCGCCGCTACTGCTCCTCCCTGCCTCTCTCTCTCGTACGCGCGCGCGTCGCCGCCACTATTGCTCCTCTCTGCCTCTCGCGCGCGTCGCCGCCGCGGCTACTGCTCGTCATCGCCGCCACCGCCGCCGGTCCTGCTCGCTGCCGGTCCTGCTCCTAAGGAGCAGGCGCCATTTTTTTTCCTGACACGCTGCGCTCTGGCCGATGTGCGCGCATGCGCAGTAGAGCTGCTCTCTACTGCGCATTTGCGGCACGTCGGTCAAGCTTCGTTTATTAGTATAGATTAGTTTTGCCATTTCTCATTAAAAATTCAATTTAAAAAAATATAATTCATGGCCTTACCATTGAGTTTATTGCTTGATTAAAGGTGGTATTTTTTTAATTTATTGCAAACATTTATTAATCGTCTTACTGTTAAAAACACCCAAAGTGACGCACAACAAGATAAAATATAATATAAAACAATTGTTTAAAACAAATAAAACACATTCTTCAGCTATCAAAGACAGCTAATATTATCACCAGGAAGCTTTTTACAAGCTCTTTATATCCATGACACAACACTATTGTTCCCTCACTCAACCAAAAATAGTGAACATCATTCATGTTTTCAGCTTTTTACAATATTATTATTAGTACAGCCATGACCTAATATCCAGTTTCCTTTTTAAGTACAGAAATTTACATAAGGTTATGATGATTAACCAATGGCAGGACAGTTTCCAGTGGCAAATTTCTGTACCAAATGCATGATTCTACCCTGTTTTTTTTTTTTTTGCACTGAATGTTAATTGCCAAACATTTGACTGCTGCCCAGACTTACCTAGATCACATCTCATTCTGTCTTTTCCCTCAGGGATGTGCACTAGGTTTCTGATATTTTTGTCATCTGCAAAGAGGCACGGCTTTCTTTCTAACACCTCTGCAATATCATTCACAAAAGTTTTAAACAGAGGCAACCCTGGGACCAATCCCTGAAGCACTCTGCTACATGCCCTGCTTTCTTCAAACTAAATTCCATTTACCACTGCCCTCTGTCATCTACCAGTTCCTACTCCAGTCCACACTGTGGGGTAGATTTTCAGAGCCCTGCTCGCCTAAATCCGCCCAAAACCGGGCGGATTTAGGCGAGCAGGGCCCTGCGCGCCGGGAAGCCTATTTTACATAGGCCTCCCGGCGCGCGCAGAGCCCCGGGACTCGCGTAAGTCCCGGGGTTCTCGGAGGGGGGCGTGTCGGGGGCGTGTCGGGGGGCGGGCCCGGTCGTCACGGCGTTCCGGGGGCGTGTCGGCAGCGTTTTGGGGGCGGGTACGGGGCGTGGCTACGGCCCGGGGGCGTGGCCGCGCCCTCCGTACCCGCCCCCAGGTCGCGGCCCGGCGCGCAGCAGGCCCGCTGGCGCGCGGGGATTTACGTCTCCCTCCGGGAGGCGTAAATCCCCCGACAACGGTAAGGGGGGGGTGTAGACAGGGCCGGGTGGGGGGGTTAGGTAGGGGAAGGGAGGGTAAGGTGAGGGGAGGGCAAAGGAAAGTTCCCTCCGAGGCCGCTCCGATTTCGGAGCGGCCTTGGAGGGAACGGGGGGAGGCAGCGCGGCTCGGCGCGCGCAGGCTATACAAAATCGATAGCCTTGCGCGCGCCGATCCAGGATTTTAGTGGATACGCGCGGCTCCGCGCGTATCTACTAAAATCCAGCGTACTTTTGCTTGAGTCTGATGCGCAAGCAAAAGTAGGCTGTTCGCGCGCCTCTTAAAATCTACCCCTGTGGGACCCACTCTCCCGCTGCTCAGGTTATTTTTGAGTCTCCTGTGCAGGACTGGATCAAGAGCTTTGCTGAAATCCAAGCAAACCACATCCAGCTCACATCCTTGATCTAATTTTCTCATCACCCAAGCAAGGAAATCAGCTTCATTGACATAATCTCTATCTCTCTGGTAAAACTTTGCTGCAACGGATCCTGCAGTCGACTGGATTCTCAATACTTAACTATTAATACCTTTGTTAGAGTTTGCATTAATTTTCCCAGTACTAGGGTTTGACAGGCCAAAAGAATCACAAACATTAAGCCATGATCCAGTGGTGTGACTGTATATTCTATTTTATTTATTTATTTATTTAAGGCTTTTCTATACCGAATTTCTTGATGCAGATCAAATCAACTCGGTTTACATCGAACAAAGATTTTAACAATAACATAGCCATAACATTTTGACATCAGTCACCAAAATCTGAATTACTCATTGCAACTTTCAGTATCAATCCTGACACAAAACAAAATATTTCCATTTAGGAGAGACTTATTTTCAAAAAGATTAATTTTAAAAGCCCAGCATGCACATTAATTAGCTCATCAACCATATTTTAAAAAGCATCCAGTTATATGTGGAAATGCTGCGGTGCACATATCTTACAACTTTTCAAAAAAGGGTGTAGTCTGGGAGAGGCATGGGTATGTCGAGGTCTAGCCAGGAAACGTACACATACTAATGTACCCAGCATGCGCCAGGGTCTCCTGCCATGTAACTTCACTTCTGCTATGCATGGCTTGTAAGTTTAAAAAAAAAAAAATCGAGCCAACGTCTAAAGGACTTAGCTGTTAACTGGGTGGTAGATGAACTGATCAACTAGTAAAGGCTTGTGCGATCGCTCCTTTTAAAATTTCAAAGTCGATGTGTGAGCTAGTTAAAATTTGGCACATATGTGTACATGGCCAGGCTATTTTATAACATGCACGCATATTCATATGCAAATTAAAAAATATCCGCATCCCTGGGTGCAGGCTGAATCATTCATGCAAATGTGTGCCCATGCCCTGGTTTGAAAATTATCATCTAAGTTTTGATAATAAGATTTTGAAATCATGATTCTAGATTTTGATCACAATAACCATTCAAAATCAGCAAAAACAATCAAAATCACACCCCTTGAAATGCTGGAAATAATTTGTGGTTTACTCTAGACGTTGGATTTAGTTTCCCTAAGAGATGCATGTCCAATATAAATTCAGTTGACAGTTTGCCTCTTGTAGGTCCATGCAGTATGAATATAATTATAAAATATATTAGAAAATTAAATTTTACTTTTGGAAAATAATAAATTAGAGTTTAACAATATCTAGTATATACTGACTATGAATGATATTAAGTTGGTCTATAGCAAGTTATTTTATCAGTACTTTAGCCTTCTAAGAATGTATTCCCTGTCACTGAGCTATGCACATAAATGAAATCTACTTATACAAATTAAAAGTGATTCACAAATAATAAATACATATATCACTTTGAATTGACTTACAGTGTGCGTTCATGTGATGAACAGAAGCTGCTTCTCAAATGCTAACTTTGGATCAGCCAAGTTATAAAGATGGTCAAAGCATTTGGGATCTGATCATTGGAAAACAGGGAATTCACAGAGTGAGAGTAACTCAGTCAAACAAACTTCTGAGATATGAATAACTTTTTTTCTTTCGTGTTTACTTTTAAAGAATGTGAACATAATTTGGCTGTTTGATAAGGCAAAAGCTGAATCAATTACAAACATTATTATTAAAATTCTATAGTATAAAGTTACTTGAATTTTGCTGATGTCAACATTTCCTATTTTGTTTCAAGACTTTGGAAAATGAAAGAGATGAAAGTGGCATTGGCTGGCCCTGTAAACCTGCCATCATGATGACACACTGTGGCGCTGGAATTAGAGCTGAGATCAGAACCCAGCATCATGTATCTGTATTTGGGATTTTTTTTTTTTCCCTATGTGCATCACTTTGTACTTTTCCACATTAAATGTCATCTGTCTCCTAGTCTCACAAGGTTCTTCTGCAGTTCATCGCAACCAACTGATATTTTAACAAATATGAATAATTTTGAGTCTTCACAAATTTAATCACCTCACTCGTTGTTCCTTTTTCCAGCTCATTTATGAATATGTTAAAGAGCACAGGCCCCAGTACCAGTCCCTGTGATATTCCACTATTGACCTTTCTCTATTTGGAAATTGACCATTCAATCCCATGCTCTGTTTCTGGCAAGTGATTTTGTATTTTAAGAATGGCTTTCTTACCATTTTGCCCAGCACTGACATTAGGTTCACCTGACTATAAAATGCAACACATGAGACCAAATTTATTTAATTCATGACCTCTCCCCCCACTACAAAATGAATTTAAACTAAATTTTTGTCTCATTTGTTTATGTTTTCCATTCAAGTCGATGGCCCATTGAAATGTGCAGCTGAGAGGCTGGCAACTATAGCCACCAACCATTTCCTAGGTGAGGGAGCAGCCAAACTGGATCTTAGGTGAGAGAAGCAGGAAAGCACACAGGACGGAGGACCAATGCAAGTGAAGCATTTTTTTTAAGTAGGCTATACTTGGCATCTGGATCAAGAGGCTAACATCCTGCCATTGAAAGGTCTCAGCATTGTCTTGTCTTTTCAGAAGCTCTCTTAGAGTCAAAGATAAGGTTCTTAAAAAGGAGAGAAAGGAATTTGGGCATTGGATAATAACTTTTTGTTATCTTCACTGCAGTAGTCATAGTGCACTGCTTTCACTATGAGTGAAAGACAGAGGTGCTGCTACATTTTATGTGTCCACTAGAGGAGACAAAAGGGCAGTGCTAGTGAAAACAAACAACAGTGATAGTGATTGCACAGTGTATCCTGGTTGACTGGCTGAGAAAGAACAGTAGTAATTAGGGATATGAATCGTTTTTTGATGATTTAAAAAAATTGTCGATATTTTTTAAATCGTCAAAAATCGTTAGAGTGCACGATACAATACAAATTCCCCCGATTTATCGTAAAAAAATCGTTAAATCGGGCACAAGAATTATTTGGGGGGAGGGCGGGAAAATCGGCACACCAAAACAACCCCTAAACCCACCCGACCCTTTAAAACCAATCCCTTACCCTCCCCCACCCTCCCGAAACCCCCAAAATGTTAAATTACCTGGTGGTCCAGTGGAGGGGGTATCCCGGTGTGATCTCCCGCTCTCGGGCTATTTTATAACATGCTCGCAAGTTTGAAAATGCCCGTGTCCCTGAGCGTGCCATCAAAACTCATATGTATGTACGCTAAAGCAATAGTTTGGAAGTTACCATCTCTTTGCGTAATCAGGCATGCCTAACATTAAGGAGATGCAGAAATCAGTTCAATAATTGCTTTTTTCTGCTGTTGAAGTGTGAAGGTTTGAGAAGAGGTTTCAGCCTGCCTAGCATGCAAAGGAACCTTTTTTTTTTTCTTTACAAATTTTGAAAGTGCATTTTCATGTTGAGTACATATGAGGAGATTGTAATTGTATGATTACCCAAAATGAATTTAGGTAATCCTGGTCAGGTATATTATTTCTGTTTTTGAAATGTTAAGGGTAACACTGTTGTGAAATAGCCATTTGTCAGTGGCAACAATATAAATTTGTAGATGTTTTAGAGTTAATAACCAGGAAAAGCTGCTGAAATGTGTCCCTTAGGGATGTGAATCGTTTTCCATATCGTCTTAACGATAGAAATCGTGTGGCAGGGCAAGAAAATCGTCTTAGGCACGATTTTTTAGTTAAAAAATCGTTAAAAATCGTTTTTTCCGATTAGTGCGCACTAACTCGAGTTAGTGCGCACTAACGGGAGTTAGTGCGCACTAACTGGGAGTTAGTGCGCACTAACTGAAAATGATACAATTTGACACTTTTCAGGTCAGTTAAGGTCAGTTTAGGAATGAATATGTATTCCTATTGGCTGCCCTCTTATTTATTCATGTTACCAAGTTTCCTACTGACAGTATATGGGGGATGGGAAATGGAAACAGTTGGTAGCTTGACAAAACAAGTAATGTGATCAGTCAATGTGACTAGAACTTGTGCCCTAACCCTGATACCAGGGGTATTGTGATCTTCCTGCACACAGTGCCCTATCCCTATTAATACCAGGAGTGTTGTGATCTTCCTGCACACAGTGCCCTATCCCTAATACCAGGGGTGTTGTGATCTTCCTGCACACAGTGCCCTATTCCTGATACTGGGGGTGTTGTGATCTTCCTGCACACAGGGCCCTATTCCTGATACCGGGGGTGTTGTGATCTTCTTGCACACATCCCGATATCAGGGATAGGGCACTGCATGCAGGAAGATCACAACACTCCTGGTATTAATAGGGATAGGGCACTGCATGCAGGAAGATCACAACACTCCTGGTATTAATAGGGATAGGGCACTGCATGCAGGAAGATCACAACACCCCTGGTATCAGGGATAGGGCACTGTGTGCAGGAAGATCACAATACCCCGGAGGAGTGAGGGTCAGGCAGCTCCCCCCCTGTCTGTGAAGCCAGCCTCTCACTAGTAATGCAGGGAGGGAGCTGTCTCAGACTTCACCATCCTCCCCCCCCCCCTTACCCACACACCATTCACTAGCTGGGACATGGGGGAAGTCAGGAGTGAGGGTCAGGCAGCTCCCCCCTGTCTGTGAAGCCAGCCTCTCACTAGTAATGCAGGGAGGGAGCTGTCCCAGACTTCACCATCCACCCCCCCCCCCCCTCACCCACACACCATTCACTAGCTGGGACATGGGGGAAGTCAGGAGTGAGGGACAGGCAGCTCCCCCCTGTCTGTGAAGCCAGCCTCTCACTAGTAATGCAGGGAGGGAGCTGTCTCAGACTTCACCATCCTCCCCCCCCCCTCACCCACACACCATTCACTAGCTGGGACATGGGGGAAGTCAGGAGTGAGGGTCAGGCAGCTCCCCCCTGTCTGTGAAGCCAGCCTCTCACTAGTAATGCAGGGAGGGAGCTGTCTCAGACTTCACCATCCTCCCCCCCCCCCCTCACCCACACACCATTCACTAGCTGGGACATGGGGGAAGTCAGGAGTGAGGGTCAGGCAGCTCCCCCCTGTCTGTGAAGCCAGCCTCTCACTAGTAATGCAGGGAGGGAGCTGTCTCAGACTTCACCATCCTCCCCCCCCCCTTACCCACACACCATTCACTAGCTGGGACATGGGGGAAGTCAGGAGTGAGGGTCAGGCAGCTCCCCCCTGTCTGTGAAGCCAGCCTCTCACTAGTAATGCAGGGAGGGAGCTGTCTCAGACTTCACCATCCACCCCCCCCCCCTCACCCACACACCATTCACTAGCTGGGACATGGGGGAAGTCAGGAGTGAGGGACAGGCAGCTCCCCCCTGTCTGTGAAGCCAGCCTCTCACTAGTAATGCAGGGAGGGAGCTGTCTCAGACTTCACCATCCTCCCCCCCCCCCTCACCCACACACCATTCACTAGCTGGGACATGGGGGAAGTCAGGAGTGAGGGTCAGGCAGCTCCCCCCTGTCTGTGAAGCCAGCCTCTCACTAGTAATGCAGGGAGGGAGCTGTCTCAGACTTCACCATCCTCCCCCCCCCCCCTCACCCACACACCATTCACTAGCTGGGACATGGGGGAAGTCAGGAGTGAGGGTCAGGCAGCTCCCCCCTGTCTGTGAAGCCAGCCTCTCACTAGTAATGCAGGGAGGGAGCTGTCTCAGACTTCACCATCCACCCCCACCCCCCCTCACCCACACACCATTCACTAGCTGGGACATGGGGGAAGTCAGGAGTGAGGGACAGGCAGCTCCCCCCTGTCTGTGAAGCCAGCCTCTCACTAGTAATGCAGGGAGGGAGCTGTCTCAGACTTCACCATCCTCCCCCCCCCCCCCTCACCCACACACCATTCACTAGCTGGGACATGGGGGAAGTCAGGAGTGAGGGTCAGGCAGCTCCCCCCTGTCTGTGAAGCCAGCCTCTCACTAGTAATGCAGGGAGGGAGCTGTCTCAGACTTCACCATCCACCCCCCCCCCCCTCACCCACACACCATTCACTAGCTGGGACATGGGGGAAGTCAGGAGTGAGGGACAGGCAGCTCCCCCCTGTCTGTGAAGCCAGCCTCTCACTAGTAATGCAGGGAGGGAGCTGTCTCAGACTTCACCATCCTCCCCCCCCCCCCCTCACCCACACACCATTCACTAGCTGGGACATGGGGGAAGTCAGGAGTGAGGGTCAGGCAGCTCCCCCCTGTCTGTGAAGCCAGCCTCTCACTAGTAATGCAGGGAGGGAGCTGTCTCAGACTTCACCATCCTCCCCCCCCCCTCACCCACACACCATTCACTAGCTGGGACATGGGGGAAGTCAGGAGTGAGGGTCAGGCAGCTCCCCCCTGTCTGTGAAGCCAGCCTCTCACTAGTAATGCAGGGAGGGAGCTGTCTCAGACTTCACCATCCTCCCCCCCCCCCCCCCCTCACCCACACACCATTCACTAGCTGGGACATGGGGGAAGTCAGGAGTGAGGGTCAGGCAGCTCCCCCCTGTCTGTGAAGCCAGCCTCTCACTAGTAATGCAGGGAGGGAGCTGTCTCAGACTTCACCATCCTCCCCCCCCCCCCTCACCCACACACCATTCACTAGCTGGGACATGGGGGAAGTCAGGAGTGAGGGTCAGGCAGCTCCCCCCTGTCTGTGAAGCCAGCCTCTCACTAGAATTCAGGGAGGGAGCTGTCTCAGACTTCACCATCCTCCCCCCCCCCCCCTCACCCACACACCATTCACTAGCTGGGACATGGGGGAAGTCAGGAGTGAGGGTCAGGCAGCTCCCCCCTGTCTGCGAAGCCAGCCTCTCACTAGTAATGCAGGGAGGGAGCTGTCTCAGACTTCACCATCCTCCCCCCCCCCTCACCCACACACCATTCACTAGCTGGGACATGGGGGAAGTCAGGAGTGAGGGTCAGGCAGCTCCCCCCTGTCTGTGAAGCCAGCCTCTCACTAGTAATGCAGGGAGGGAGCTGTCTCAGACTTCACCATCCTCCCCCCCCCCCCCCTCACCCACACACCATTCACTAGCTGGGACATGGGGGAAGTCAGGAGTGAGGGTCAGGCAGCTCCCCCCTGTCCGTGAAGCCAGCCTCTCACTAGTAATGCAGGGAGGGAGCTGTCTCAGACTGGTATCAGGGTTAGGGCACTGTGTGCAGGAAGATCACAACACTCCTGGTATTAATAGGGATAGGGCACTGTAAGAGATGACTGTAGTAGATTGAATAAAGATCTGATGTTTCTGCTCTCCTCACACCAAACAAAAACAACACACAAGCAGAGAAGCCCTTCTTACAAAGCTGAGCTAGTGAGTTAAGTAGGAGGAAAAGTAAACATACTGGTGCCAGTGTGGCTACTTAAAAAATACACTTACCAACAATCAATTACATATATTTGAACTGTGTACAGTTCCAGCCAGGACCACCTTTCTAAAATGCACAGTGATTGGCAAATTCAACATGCACTAGCATTTCAGGTGCCTGCTAACAAAAATAATAAACAAACAAGTTCTAGTCACGTGAGTGCTGATCATTACATTACTTTTTTTGTCAAGCTTCCAACTGTTTCCATTTCACATCCCCCCAACCATATTGGTAACATCAATAGATAAGAGCACAGCCAGCCAATAGGAATACATACATACATATTCATTCCTAAGTGACCTTTACTGACCTGGGAAGTGTGAACACTTTGTTTCATTTTCTGTTGGTGTTCGTTAGTTTCCAGTTCCATTTCCCATCCCCCCAACCATCACCTCAGTGGTAACCTTGGTAATATCAATAGATAAGAGGGCAGCCAGCCAATAGGAACACATATTCATTCCTAACTGACCTTCAGTGACCTGGAAAGTGTTTATTTGTATCATTTTCAGTTAGTGCGCACTAAATCGAGTTAGTGCGCACTAACGGGGAGTTAGTGCGCACTAACTCGAGTTAGTGCGCACTAACACGATTTAACGATTTTTAACGATAAATCGTTAGAATTTCTATTGTATCGTGTTCTATAACGATTTAAGACGATATAAACATTATCGGACGATAATTTTAATCGTTGAAAAACGATTCACATCCCTAGTGTCCCTTAGTGATCCTAGTTGTATGATTTCTTTAAAACAAAGTAATAAAGCATTTGTGACTTTACTGTTATTTCTATTTCCTTTAATACAAATTGCATCATGACATGTGATTTATAGTGTCAGCCAACGTCCAAGCATCAGTGCTGCTAGAATTAAGATGATTGCTAAGTTTTAGATTTAGTATTGATTCCTAATATAGCTGAGGCAATAGAGAGGATTTGTGAGAAATAATAATGTTCTGGAGTTGGGAAAAAGCACAGCGATATCTAATCATTTCAAAATAGGTTACATATGGTAATATAGTAAATGACAGCAGATAAAGAACAAATGGTCCAGCTGTCTGCCCAGCAAGTTGCTTACAATAGTAAGAGCTGATCCATGAAGACTACACCCCTGCAGAAATGTAACACCTAAAGTTACTCCATTTCTTCATTTATCATCTAGGGATCTGCAATGTTCCAGAGAGGGGCTTATCCTTTTCTCTCTCCATGTTTGTCCTTTTGTTTGGAAAATGCAAGTCAGATAACACTGGTAAACACAATTTTTGTTTCCTTCAGGCTTTTTGGTGTTCCAAATAGATTTTTTGATGCTGATCACATATATTACTTCAAAATTTGTACATCACATAAGGTTTTTGAGAAACCGCCAATTTTTTGTTACAATAATTGTGAAATTTTAAAACATAAACTTGCGTACATATATTTTTTTGCTGGATAGTAGTTTTTATGATTTTTAAAATTCATGTTGTATTTTTGACAGCCATAAGCAATGTAACATGTAACAGAGACTAACTTTTTTTAAAATACACCAAGAAACTCTGCCTGATCATGCCAGAACTTGCTCGGGCAAGCCCCAGCTCGGCTGCAAGATTCCAGCTTGTTTCCATGACGACATAGCCTTATATAAGTGGCAGCAATGAGTAGTCTCCTATGCAATGTCTGGGTGAATGAGTGAATCGTATCACTAAAACTGTTGAGTTGAAAGCTTGTGGATTTAATTTCATATACGAAATGTCACAATGTTGTAATAGCCGTGACACGTTTTGTTACATCTGTGGTGGGTTAACTCTGAAAGCACAAAAAAGGAGTATGACTGCACATTAAGAAGGCATACGAGTTTTATTTTGGGTGCAAAATTGGTGACCATGACAGCACATGGGCTCCTCATATCTGTTGTGCATCTTGCGCCAGTAGTCTGCGAGCTTGGCTGAAAGGTCTGTGACCATCCATTCCGTTTGCCATCCCAATGATATGGAGGGAATAGAAAGAGCATTTAACTGACTGTTACTTCTGCATGACGAATGTGTCAGAATGTGTCAGGATACTAAAAGAACAGGAAGTTTATTGAATACCCTAACCTTGCATCGGCAATGAAACCAGTGCCACATGATGACAGTCTTCCTGTTCCAAATCCACCAGAGGTGTGGACACTTGATGACGAGGATGAGGAGGTAGGCAATGATGGCGAGCCATCGCAGATGGAAGCTGCGGCTGATCCTGACTTTGTGCCATCAACATCCAGCGATCCTCATTTAATATCTCAGTCAGAGCTGAATGATCTGGTCAGCGATTTGGCTTTATCGAAGAGTCAGGCAGAGCTGCTTGGGTCAAGACTGAAGGATGGAATATTTTGTCATCTGATACAAAAATTTCAGTATTTTGCAGCCATCATGAAAATTTGACAAAATATAGAGACATAGAAACATAGAAATGACAGCAGAAGAAGACCGAATGGCCCATCCAGTCTGCCCAGCAAGCTTCACACATTTTTTCTCTCATACTTATCTGTTTCTCTTAGCTCTTTGTTCTATTCCCCTTCCACCCCCACCATTAATGTAGAGAGCAGTGATGGAGCTGCATCCAAGTGAAATATCAAGCTTGATTAGTTAGGGGTAGTAGGGGTAGTAACCGCTGCGATAAGCAAGCTACACCCATGCTTATTTGTTTTACCTAGACTATGTTGCACAGCCCTTGTTGGTTGTTTTTTCTTCTCCCCTGCCGTTGAAGCAGGGAGCTATGCTGGATATGCGTGAAGTATCAGTTTTTTTCTCCCCTGCCGTTGAAGCAGAGAGCCATGCTGGATATGCATTGAAAGTAAAGTATCAGGCACATTTGGTTTGGGGTAGTAACCGCCGTAACAAGCCAGCTACTCCTCATAGAAACATAGAAACATAGAAACATAGAAATGACGGCAGAAGAAGACCAAATGGCCCATCCAGTCTGCCCAGCAAGCTTTACACATTTTTTCTCTCATACTTATCTGTTCCTCTTAGCTCTTTGTTCTATTTCCCTTCCACCCCCACCTTTAATGAAGAGAGCAGTGATGGAGCTGCATCCCAGTGAAATATCTAGTTTGATTAGTTAGGGGTAGTAGCTGCCGCAATAAGCAAGCTACACCCATGCTTATTTGTTTTACCCAGACTATGTTATACAGCCCTTATCGGTTGTTTTTCTTCTCCCCTGCCATTGAAGCAGGGAGCTATGCTGGATATGCGTGAAGTATCAGTCTTCTCCCATGCTGTTGAAGCAGAGAGCCATGCTGGATATGCATCGAAAGTGAAGTATCAGGCACATTTGGTTTGGGGTAGTAACCGCCGTAACAAGCCAGCTACTCCCCGCTTTGTGAGTGCAAACCCTCTTTTCTTCTCCCCTGCCGTTGAAGCAGAGAGCTCTGCTGGATGTGTGAAGTATCAGTTTTTCTTCTCCCCTGCCGTTGAAGCAGAGAACTATGTTGTATATGCATTGAAAGTGAAGTATCAGGCTTATTTGATTTGGGATAGTAACCACCGAACAAGCCAGCTACTCCCCTCTTTGTGAGTGTGAATCCTTTTTTACCACATTTCCTCTTGCTGTTGAAGCTTAGAGCGATGTTGGAGTCACAGTAAGCATGTGTATGTTTATTGAATAAGGGTATTGTGTCCAGGCAGTAGCCATCATTCTGGCGAGTCACCCACTCTTCATTGGCGGCCTCTTGACTTTATGGATCCACAGTGTTTATCCCACGCCCCTTTGAAGTCCTTCACAGTTCTGGTCTTCACCACATCGCGAATCCTTTTTTTCTTCACCCCTGTCGTTGAAGCTATGCAGGATATGCGTGAAGCATCAGTTTTGGTTTTTTTTTTTCCCCTGCTGTTGAAGCAGAGAGCTATGCTGGAAATGCGTGATGTATCAGTCTTTCTCCCATGCCGTTGAAGCAGAGAGCCATGCTGGATATGCATGGAAAGTGAAGTATCAGGCACATTTGGTTTGGGGTAGTAACCGCCGTAACAAGCCAGCTACTCCCCGCTTTGTGAGTGCGAACCCTTTTTCTTCTCCCTTGCCGTTGAAGCAGAGAGCTCTGCTGGATGTGTGAAGTATCAGTTATTCTTCTCCCCTGTCGTTGAAGCAGAGAGCTATGCTGTATATGCATTGAAAGTGAAGTATCAGGCATATTTGGTTTGAGGTAGTAACCGCTGTAACAAGCCAGCTACTCCCCTCTTTGTGAGTGCAAATCCTTTTTTTCCATTTCCTCTTGCTGTTGAAGCTTAGAGCGATGTTGGAGTCACAGTAAGCATGTGTATGTTTATTGAATAAGGGTATTGTGTCCAGGCAGTAGCCATCATTCTGGCGAGTCACCCACTCTTCATTGGCGGCCTCTTGACTTTATATTTCAACCCACTCTTGACTTTATATTTCACCCACTCTTCATTGGCGGCCTCTTGACTTTATATTTCAACCAAGTAGACTTTATATTTCAACCAAGTAGACAGTCTGACTTTTTGCTGTGATATCAATGGATTGTTCAAAGCTCTCACTATCATCCACAAATCGGTCTACCAACAATCCTCTCTCCAACTCACCTTCCCTCTGGAACTACTTACATCTTCAAGACCAATAAGAACTGCCTACAAAAGTAAGCTCAAGGCCCCTCCCAACAAATCATCAGTTCACAACTCCATCCACAAGCGAGCTTTTTCAACAGCAGGTCCCCTACATTGGAATTCGCTTCCTCAAGACTTACGCCAGGAACAATGCCATTTAACCTTCAGAAAAAAACTTAAAACCTGGCTGTTCACACAAGCCTATCGTTGAAGGATTCCATATTAACCAACTCTCTCTCACCCTCCAACCCACCCTTCTCCCTCCCCGCACTCCCAAACTTTTTTCACTTTTTCCCTTTTCCACTCGCAACCTCAACCCACCCTTTTCCCTCACCCCCGCCACTCCTCCCATCTGACATAACATGTATATTCCAGCTGTATATATTCCATATATATATATTTCCATGTATATTTCCGCTGATCATAATCCATGTTTTCTGTATTATTAATTTATTGTTTTATGTTAATTTATAGTTTGTAATTTTGTTAACTTATTGTTCAATTACTTAATTCTGTCCTATCTTCCGACATCCATGTTTTTACTCTCCCTGTTTTAATGTAACTTCTCTTTTCCACTTATACGTTAATTGATTTTTCCCCTTGTTCTAATGTAAACCGGTACGATAAGACCTGGTCTTGAGTGTCGGTATAGTAAAAGAAGTTAAATAAATAAATAAATAAATACTCTTGGATGTGACCATGACCCAACAGAATGGTGACTGTTTATTGATTCATCAATCTTAAGTTTAAAGGTGGTTTTGCTGCATAATAGCAATATCTATCCTTCAATACCTGTCAGAAACGTATGAGAACATGCAGCTACTGCTGAATCACATTGAGTACTCGAGGTAAAACTGAAATTTGTTTGGTGATCTCAAGGTAATTGCAATTCTACTGGATCTGCAGCATGGTTACAACAAGTATTGTTGCTTCCTTTCTGAGTGGTACAGTCGAGCAAGAGATTTGCATTACATCAGAAAAATCTGGCCTCTCCACAAGAAGTTGGTTCAAGGGCAGAAGAATGATAAGCATAACCCATTGGTGGATCCAAGTAAGATATTTCTTCCACCTTTGCACATCAAACGGGCTGATGAAAAATTTTGGTAAGGCAATGAACAAGCAAAGTAAAGCCTTTGATTATTTGCGGCAAATGTTTCCATGCATAAGTGATGCCAAGATAAAAGAAGGTGTTTTCGTTGGCCCACAAATCTGAGCTGTGATGAAGGACAGCCACTTTGATGGTCTTCTGCAAGGTACAGAACGTGTTGCGTGGACAGCCTTCAAGAATGTCGTTTGTAACTTTCTAGGCAACTATAAGGCAGCAGACTATGTCAAACAGGTTGAAAATCTGTTTCAGGAAAACAAATTGATGAA
The DNA here is from genome assembly GCF_901001135.1 of Rhinatrema bivittatum. NCBI lineage: Eukaryota > Metazoa > Chordata > Amphibia > Gymnophiona > Rhinatrematidae > Rhinatrema > Rhinatrema bivittatum. Next base: position 59,867,786 of record NC_042630.1, on the reverse strand, counting down.
GTGCAACATGTCATTGAAGATACATTTTCTTCATTCCCACAACTTCTTTCCAGACAACCTTGGCGCTGTGAGTGACGAACATGGTGAAAGGTTTCATCAAGACATTATCAAAATGGAGAAACGGTATCAAGGCAAGTGGAACCCCTCCATGCTGGGTAACTATTGTTGGACTCTCATCCACGAAGCCTCGGACAGCAATTACAAATGAAAATCTGTGGCAAAACATTTTGTTTTCTTTTCTGGTGCCAATATTGCATTATAGCTCAGGCCGCTACAAACACGTAACAATGCTTAATGTTTATCGCACTTTTCTGGCAAACGGTACGTGATACAGACATAATAAATGCATATTTGTGTTCAACCTGTTAATATCTACTTGTTTCACTGAAGGTTGTGGAGGAAACAAAATGTTCCCAGAAATTTGTTTACCAGTGTAATAGTCTCTATCATTCTCAATGATACAAAATAAAAGGTAGATTTTCAGTGCGTGTGTTTTCTGGTTCATGCACATCAACATGCAGATTTTGTAACATGCACACATGTTATAAAATCATCTACCTGTGTGCACAATTTTACAATGACGCAGATCCCGTCTTGATTGCATAAGGGGGGATTTTCGTAGGTATGTGCGGTGACGTGATAGGCCCGTTTTCCAGTTTCCTCCCATTCACCTCTGTAAAGAAGTGAACTTCCTAAAGCCCCCACCTAACCTGCCTCCCTTTTACCCTATCAGCCCCGACCTCAAAAACCCCACTGACTACTCTAGATATTTTTGTTTTAATATTTACCTGCAGTCCGTAACAGCAGCAAGTTACATGGTTGTCCAATCCCACCACGTGCTTCTGCATGACACTGACTTGCTGGTGCTATCCCAGCCCACCCATGCCCTGCCCAGACCCACTCTTTTTTCATGAAATCTTCAGTATTCGCATACAGGGAGATAAGTGCATAGCTGCGGGTATCTTAACATCCACGAGCCCCCCAGTCATGCTCGTATCTCCCGGATTGGCCATACCTAGGGCTTTTAAATAAATAAGAAAGCAAGCTATAACCCAAATGAAGAAAAATCAAGCTAGGATTTGATTAATCTTTTAGGAGTTTTTCTTAATTTTTATAGTAAATTACACTTAATTATTGAAATAACTAAGAAACACCAGCATAGTGCTAGTTCCTTGCAGACTTTCATATTTTTCCTGTTATATTATTTTCTATTGATGAATTTGTGGAAGGCATTTTTTAATTCTCGATTTCTCAGACTATAAATCAGGGGGTTTAGCATGGGGATGAGTACTGTGTAGAGGAGGGAAAACATTTTGTCTTGCTCTGGGGATTGCATTGAACTTAGCCTCATGTAGACACATATAATTGACCCATAGAATAGGAGAACCACTGTAAGATGGGAGAAGCAAGTGGAGAAGGTTTTGCTTCGTCCATCAGAAGAGTGAATTTTTAGGATGGCTACAATGATAAAGATGTAGGATGACAGAGTTAGAAGAAATGGGATAAAAGCCACAAACATTCCTTCAGAAAGTAATAGTATTTCATAGTTCTGTGTATCACTGCACGATAATTTTAGCAGTGCATTGGGGTCACAGAAGAAATGGTTAATCTCATTAGAGCCACAATAGGAGAACTGAGATATCCAAACTACTGGAGGAACTTCACCCAGACCGCCAGCTATCCATGAAGCAGCCACCAGTATGATGCAGATCCTTTTATTCATCATGAGTGGGTATCGCAAGGGATTGCAGATTGCCATATAGCGATCGTAGGCCATGGCAGTGAGAAGGTAGAATTCAGTACTTGTTAATATTGTAAAACAGTAAAGCTGTGTCATACATAGAGGGAAGGAAATTAGTGTTTTCCCTTTTATGAGACTTTGAAGCATTGTTGAGGGAGTGACTGAGGTATTACAGATATCTATGAAGGACAAGTTGCTGAGGAAGAAGTACATGGGTTTGTGGAGATTATGGTCAGAACACATTAATGTTAGAAACCCAAGGTTTCCCAGAATAGAGATAAAGAAGGCTGGTAAAACTATTACATAAATTAAGATTTCCTCATGTGAATGTTTATTAAAGCCCAGAATAATGAATCCTGTTTTCCATGTCTTATTCTCCTTTTCCATTGTTTCAGGTCCAGAATCTGTTAGGATATAAAGAAAGAGATTAAAGCATTGCCGTTTAATGAATGATACATTTTTCACTTTACAGGTAGTCCCAGTCATGTATATGGCTACCAGTGTTAATAAACAGTCATTTGGTTCTTCTCAAATTCATCAAAAGCAGCAGATACTGGCTTTATATCATTTATCATTATGCAGTCTTTGCATGTTCCCTCCCACCAAATGAGGCATAGACAGGAGGAGGAAGAGCAGAATAAAACTTATGGTGCTGGTGAAGATGCAGTTCTCAGAATCACTATCTTGGGCAGAGTTTGCAAGAGCTGAGGCAGTTCACAGTTAATGAATTAATGGGCCTGGAAATCTAAAATGATAGGATAGAAGAGCACACGTCTCTGATTTTTGAGGGAGGCTGGAGAATGAATAAAGATACAAAACACATCCATTTTGTATGTTTCTGACTTTTCCCCCTCCCACGTCATTTCATTATAAAACACAGAATATAAATTTTAATTTTTCCTATTAAGGTAGGTGTTTTGCATCCATAAAGGAGTCTAAATCCAAAATGTGGTTGGAATCCACATTAGCGATGTGAATTTATTTCATATGAACTACAAATCCAAGCCGAAAATTGTCTTGCACAAAAATACCCTAAACTTTAAGTATTTTTGTTTTTGGGAATCAAAAATAAGTAGAGTGAGGCCCTTCATCCCCCTCTCCCACCACACAAAGACAACCTGGGGCCTGGGCCTACCTAATTGGGCTGAAGCAGTCCCAGCCTGGGCCACCCTGGGAACCTTTGACCCCCACTCCTGCCCTTAAAATACTTGCAGGGCTGTGGAATTTCCTGGCCACCACTTACCCTACCCTTGGGGCTCGTAGGTCCAAAGGGAAGGTCCAATGCCCACTTCCTCCCGCCATCATGCTCCTCCCTTTAAAAATGGCATGACAGGCAGCTCTCAGGCTGGTGACAAAGGGATGCCAGGGGTGGGGGATACAAGGCAAGGCAAGGCTGGAAAGGACGCTTAATTTTAACTTGCTTGCTCTAAATATTTTAGTTCTTGACCTTTTCTTTTCATTTTTGCTTTTTTTTTTTCTTCGTTTTCTTTGTGCATTTTTTTTATAATTAAATGAAACAAAACAGAATAAAATCAAATATGCTAATTTTTGATCCTGTCTAATGTGGCAAGTGTGGCGCCCCTAGTGGCAGGTCCTTTGGGGTGACTTCAGGTTTGGAAGCTTATTCTCAAGGACTGCTGCAGCAGATTCCTTTGTAGCAGCGTCAACACTGAAGTTCTTCCTGCGAGTAATGCTGACAGTGTAACCTCTAGGCAAGGAGGCTATAGGTTAAAGTTACTTGTATGGGAAGGTCCTCATAAAGCTAGGCGATTGAGACAGGTCTATACTCATTCCAAACTAAAAAGTAATAGTCACCTTCCAGGCAGGGCACCCTTTTGCCATAACTTAAAAGAAGGTATTACACCCAGGCAGTAGCTTCATATAGTACACTGGAGTTTATTGAAATAAACTTCACACCAGAGAAGTCACACACAACATAAAAGTATTGCCTGAAATGCATCTCCACCCAATCAAATGTGAACTTGGGTTTCCTATCCTTTTAAACCAATGATTTGTTAAAATAAAACAAGCTGGTTTAATACAACTGTAACTCCTAATTCTCCCAGATATAAAGTAGTACTGGAAAACCCCCATTAAAAGATGGGCTACCTAGGCCAGCTGCATGGCCCTAATTACCATTCTCAACAGCTGCCATAGTTTAATACAACAACCCTATTTCCACAGCTACTAGCTCATAGTGTTAACTCCTAAAACAATTTCTTTTCTTCATAGTAATTCCCACTTGGTTCCCAACCACCAAATAAGTTCTTTCAACATTTAAATAAAACCTTCTACCTTTGCTTCTTCAGTAATAGACCTAGCCATTCTAATTACCCCTTAAGAGTGCTAGAGACTCTTGGTCAACAAACTGCTGCACAGAAATGAAAAGGGAAAGAGATATCTTAGATCTGTCTTAGCTTTAGGTGTGCATGGGCACTGTTCCTCAGCCTCTCCATCCTCCTCGCCTTCCATTGAGCTCTCCTGAAATGCCTGTCCCTTTCTGGAGGGCTCCTCTCTTTATATGAGATAGACTACCCGTCCCTAGGGAGACACCACCTCTTTGTTTCCCTGCCCCCAACCCTTCCTGGGCTGACTACCAGGGCATCTGGGAAATGTAGTTTCCCTCCACTTCCTGCAAAGTAACTTTCACACCTCAAGGAAAACACCCAAAGTTTTACAGCACAGAGACTCAGCTCTGACTCAAATCACCACACTAAGTTACATCTATGGAAGTGCCTCCCTGAACCCACCTAAAAATGCATGTGCTCTGGATCCCCATGAGACAACACATTTAAAACAAATTAGAGAAAATTATTTTTCACTTCACATAAGAACATAAGAAGTTGCTATACTGGTTCAGATCAAATGTCCATCAAGCCCAATATCTTATTTCCAACAGTGGCCAATCCATGTCACAAGTACCTGGCAAAAACTCAAAATCACAATTAAACTTAGTAAGCAAAGTTGGGTTTACCAAAGGTTTAGACAAGTTCCTGGAGAAGTCCATAAACTGGTATTAACCAGACAAACTAGAAGAAAGCCACAATTTCTTCCTGAGTGTTAGCAGCAAGCGATCTATCAACTGTTTGGGATCTTGCCAGGCACTTGTGACCTGGATTAGCCACCACTGGAAACAGGATGCTGGGTTTGATGGGTCCATAATCTGACCCAGTATATCATCTTCTGCTTGCACTTTGTGTACTCTCCTACCCATAAAGTCGGTTCAATAGGAGATTTATCTTGATATCCACGCAACAATCCTGAATCAGTTCCTTGATCTCAGATGTGGACCACTGCTAGATAATCAGATTGGAAGCATCCCCAACATTACATATCCTGGGGATCTATCACAAACAACAAGAACTGCCAATTTACAGGAAAGACACCGTAGTCGGGGACTAGAAGCAAAAAAAAATATTTTCATCACTGCATCAATTTATGCAGCACTTCACTTTATCAGTTGATCTCAGAGAGCCTCCAAGAGTCACTTGTATTCCTCCCTCCAATCAGAGGCAATCCAACATCCCTCTATAGGTCCTCACCCCTCTTACCGGGACATATCAAAAACACACTCTCAAGCAGGGGTGCATGAAACGATGGCAGCACCATCTTTGGTACAGAGCATGGATTAAAATTTAAGTGATAACAGGAACCTTGTAAGAGGAGTATTTTTGAGTCTGTCTGGGTGATGGCCTAAATCAGAGAGGGTTAAGAAAGCAGATAAGGGAAAGATTTATTACACATGCTTAAAAATGCTTCTTAGAACTGCTTTAAGAACAATGTAGGATGTTATGCTAAGGTGTTTATGAGAGTTCTCAGGCTAGAATCCAAGACTCGCACGTGTACTGAGCAGTAGGGATGTGAATCGTTTTTTGACGATTTAAAATATCGTCCGATATATTTTAAATCGTCAAAAATTGTTAGGGCCACGATACAATACCAATTCCCCCGATTTATCGTCAAAAAATCGTAAATCGGGGGAAGGGGGAGGGCAGGAAAACCGGCACACTAAAACCCCCTAAAACCCACCCCCGATCCTTTAAATTAAATCCCCCACCCTCCCGAAATCGTTAAAATCGTGAACCGGCACACTAAAACTCCCTACAACCCACCCCCGACCCTTTAAATTAAATCCCCCACCCCCAAATGCCTTAAATTACCCTGGGATCCAGCGGCGGTCCATAGTTAAATCGGGGGAAGGGGGAGGGCAGGAAAACCGGCACACTAAATCCCCCTAAAACCCACCCCCGACCCTTTAAATTAAATCCCCCCCCTCCCGAACCCCCCCCCAAATGCCTTAAAATACCCTGTGGTCCAGCAGCGGTCCGAAACGGGCTCCTGCTGTTGAAGCGTGTTGTCTTCGGCCGGCGCCATTTTGCAAAATGGCCACCGCAAAATGGCGGCGGCCATAGACCAACACGATTCGACCGCAGGAGGTCGCTTCCGGACCCCCGCTGGACTTTTGGAAAGTCTTGTGGGGGTCAGGAGGCCCCCCTCAAGCTGGCCAAAAGTCTCTGGGGGTCCAGCGGGCGTCCGGGAGTGATCTCCTGCCGCGAATCGTTTTCCGTACGGATAATGGCGCCGGCCGAAGACAACACGCTTCAACAGCAGGAGCCCGTTTCGGACCGCTGCTGGACCAGTGTGCCGGTTCACGATTTTCACGATTTTCACGATATTCTAAACACCCAAACGGCAACGATACGATTCCCTCCCCCTCCCAGCCAAAATCGATCGTTAAGACGATCGAGGACACGATTCACATCTCTACTGAGCAGAGAGGTCTGGACTGATATGAATACTGAGAGGAAGTGAGTATCACTCCTGCATCAAGCAGCTGCAAATTCTTGTCTCATGCAGCTGCTAGTTTTTTTGAATGAAAATAAGATCAGAGTACCATAGACTTTAGACTTCTGTACACGGAAGATGGATTCTTTAGGACTGGGTTTTCAACATCAGAAATGTATGCTTTATAATTCATTGTATATATAGATATGAATAGACAGACATACTATATCTCTAACTATAGATATATCTATAGATAGATACACATACATATTTAGGTATTCTGTTTAGTAATTGTATTATTTTAATTAACTTTTCTGTATTATCCGATTAGGTATATTCTCTGTACTATCTACTTATTCCTCAAATAAACCTAACATAAAAGTATCTCGACCCAATGTGCTGTGTGTGTGTGTGTGTGTGTGTGTGTGTGTGTGTGTGTGTGGTGGTTATACTTCTGAGGTATAGTCCTTTTGGCATACAGGTAGTCCCTTTGATAAATTTCATCTTTGACCTTGTCATAGTTTCATGCACCTCTGCCTGTGTGTGTGTTTTTGATATGTGCTGGTCAGAGGGGTGAGGACAGCTAGAGGGATATTGGATTGCTCTGATTGGAGGGAGGAACTCAAGTGACTCCTAGAAGTTCCCTGAAATCAACTGTTAAAGTGAAGAGCTGCATAAACTGATGCAGTGATGAAAATATTCTTTTAGTGTGATTGCATTGGGTAAGTTTTGTGACTGTGCAGATGAGCTCCTTGTGTAATCCCACAGTTTGTGATCCTAACCAAAAATAACCCTTTAATGCACAACTGCATTGAAAATGTCCCCATATCCCCAACAGAGTGAAAGGGAGAAATTAAGCACTGAGGGGTTTCAGTTTCAACTTCTCGTTAATGTTAAGTAGATGAAAGTTTGCTGCATTGTAACAGGTATGCAGAGCCCCATCTGCCCTTGCCATGTTCTTATCTCTCTGAGTGAACCATGGTAATCTAGACCCTGGGCAACTCCTGGTCATGTGACCCTAACCACATACTTCATACAGCCAATGAGCTCATGGAGGCCATCCCAGGAGTGTATCACCATGATGCAGTGAGAAGTACATCAACTGGAACAATTTGACAGTCACCCATTATTTATATACAGTATATAAAAAGAGTTTCATGGCTTTATTATATTATTACATAATGAAAAATGGCATTTAGACATAGGCATGGTAAACAGGTGCGTGGGCGCAAGGGCATCCATTTTCCAGCTCACACCCAGGGATACAGCCACATAATAACATATGCGCATATATATATATGCATATTATAAAATAGGCTGAACGCACGCCATCTTAAAAGCTGATTTCTTCAAGCTCAACGTACTTAAAAAACTAAGACCCCTACTATACACCCAAGATTTCCGAACAGTGATTCAAGCCACCATAACCTCCAAACTAGACTACTGCAACTCACTCCTCCTTGGTCTCCCCCTGTCCACGATAAAACCCCTTCAAATGTTTCAAAATGCCACAGCAAGACTCATCACTAACACCCGCAAACACGAAAACATTACCCCCATCCTCAGAGACCTACATTGGCTCCCCTTTTTCTCCCGTATCCACTTCAAAACTTTGACCATTGTACACAAATCCATCCATGCCCACCACTCCCTCTGGCTCGACATCCCCTTCAATGCCCCCCAATCCTCTAGACCCACCAGATCCACCAATAAAGGCACCCTACATGTACCCTCACTGAAATCAGCCCATCTCTCCTCTACTCGCGAACGTGCCCTTTCTATCGCAGGCCCCACCCTCTGGAACTCCCTCCCTGTGAACATACGCCTTGAACCAAGTGTGACTAAATTTAAAAAGAAACTAAAAACACTACTGTTCAAACAAGCCTATCCAGAATAGAATACCCCTTCCACACCATCCCCTCACCACCTCATGCTGACCACATATTCCTTACATTAAGGAGCTAATTTTGTTAATTTGTGATTGTTCTTGTTAAGTTAATCTTTCCTTCCTTACTGATCTTGGTTAATCCCTTTCTCCCAGTTCCTTTCCCTGTTAACATGTATTTTCAAGCCTTTTTGTTCAAATGTAAACCGGTATGATGTCCCCACTAATACCGGTATATAAAAGTTTCTAAATAAATATGTGAATGCAATTTAAAGTGGGCATGCACATGTACATACAAAAAATCCTGCCTCCAATGTATAAGTGGGGAGATTTTAAAAGGATCTCTCTTCCATGCTATTGCCAGTTCCATCAGTTCATTCCCAATTCACACAGGCAAGGGTTAGGACTTCCTGACCCCCATAGTTAAATAGCCTCCCTTCTCCCCTTGTTCGCCCTGACCTTTAAACCCCTCTGATCTGTTTGTTTTGTTTTATGATTTAAACATCATCCATAGGAGAAGTAAAATTATGCACAAGGGACCCCCGGCAGGCGTCAGTGTTTATAAGTTCTCACCTGCTGGTTTCATAATCCAGGAATGCCTATGCCCCTCCCACTCCATGCCCATGCTCCACCCCTTTTTTTAGAAAAATGTTTTTGTTCACGCAGCAGGAGATGTGTGCGAACTTGGGTGGCTTTTAAAATCCACGCAGCATGTGCCAACCCTGCATGTTTTTATATCTCTCAGTTCTTGCACACATCAGCTTTTAAAATTCACCTTTAAATGTTCCCTTGTAAAAATACATTTTGTACATATTAGAAAATCTGAAACATTGGGTCAAGAGACAGAGATCGTGATTATGACAGAAGAACGACTGATAGAAAGGGATGGAATTAAAAAGTAGTAAATCAGAATGGACAGAAAGCTAAAGGAAAGCAGAAGAAAACTGGGAAAGTCTATGTAAGTGCAGAAGATGATGAAGGAGTTGTGGAAGCAATTTGGCGAGCAGGTGCAAAACTCTGCAGCTCCTGTGAATCCAGGGACTTTGTAGATATTTTCAAGGGGAAAGGCAGCAGGTACTTTCCCTTTGGAAATCACTCCTGGGTCAAAGGGCTCATAAGCTTTGCACCTCCTTATTGTGGGAGCTCAGTTTTTGCTGGGAAAAACAAGCTTGCATTGGAAAACACAATATATATATGTGCTATTTCCAAATAGGTGAATTTTAATAGCCTGGCACACGCATCAATTATCAACCATAAGAAACCCACTAGAATACTCGGAGACTTCAATCTTCATACTGATGAGAAACACCTAACACATTCATGCCAAACACACATTGATGTCCTCTCTGTTCTGAATTATTCTCTAGCAATACTAGGGGTGTGCATTCGGATTGACCGCATTAGTAAAACGCAACTCATATTTTTTTTTAACTTAAAAAATTGATTCGACATAAACGATCGGATTTCCCACATATCGAACATAGATATGTTCGATATGTGGGAAATCGCAATTGTTGAGCCAAAATAAAAATATAAACCCCCTCACCCTCCTTAATCCCCCCCCCCCCCGACTTACCACAACTCCCTGGTGATGGAGCGAGGAGTGAGGACGCCATTTCTGCAATCCTTGGCGAGAAGCATGTGACGTCGGCGGCACGTCGAGTGACGCCGGCGTCACGTGATTCCCGGCTCGTTCGCGCCGGACGGCTCGTTCGGCCCAAAAGAACTTTTGGCCAGCTTGGTGGGGTCAGGAGGCCCCCCCAAGCTGGCCAAAAGTTCTTTTTGGGCCGAACGAGCCGTCCGGCGTGAACGAGCCGGGAATCACGTGACGCCGACGTCACGTGATTCCCGGCAAGTTCGCGCCAGACGGCTCGTTCGGCCCAAAAAGAACTTTTGGCCAGCTTGAGGGGGTCAGGAGGCCCCCCCAAGCTGGCCAAAAGTTCTTTTTGGGCCGAACGAGCCATCCGGCGCGAACTTGCCGGGAATCACGTGACGTCGCGTCTGAGTGACGCGGCGCCACGTGATTCCCGGCGAGTTCACGCCGGACGGCTCGTTCGGCCCAAAAAGAACTTTTGGCCAGCTTGGGGGGGTCAGGAGGCCCCCCCAAGCTGGCCAAAAGTTATTTTTGGGCCGAACGAGCCGTCCGGCGCGAACTCGCCGGGAATCACGTGACGCCGCGTCACTCGACGTGCCGCCGACGTCACATGCTTCTCGCCAAGGATTGCAGAAATGACGTCCTCACTCCTCGCTCGATCACCAGGGAGTTGTGGTAAGTCTGGGGGGGGGATTAAGGAGGGTGAGGGGGGTTTAAATTTTTTTTTTGCACATATGTACATATACCCAACTCATTGGATTTTTTTTATGTCCATATTGGCCGCAAGTGGGACCCCCTTTCGGACATAAGAAATATGAACATAAAATTTTGCTCTGCACATCCCTGAGCAATACATGAACCTACCTATAAAGCTGGACACATACTAGATCTGGTCTTCACCAACGACACCCACTTATGCAACACATTAGTATCTTATTCACCAATCCCCTGGTTGGATCACTACCTCCTAAACTGCCAAACTGGAATCATCACCAAAAACAATACAGATGAAATAAACACCACCAGCTTCAAATTCAGACTTCCTATCCCAATAGAGGCACTTCAAAAAGAAATCAAAAAGCAACTCTCCAACATTGATCTCTCTAACATCAATACCGCTACCCAATCCTGGTTACAAATAACCTCAGAAGTAGGTAACCACATCAACCCAGATAAAAGTAAACGTCTCAATTCCAACTGAGCTAACGCCAACCCATGGTACAACAAACAACTGAAAGATACCAAACTCATACTAAGAAAAAAAGAAAAAGATTGGCATAAAAAGAAATGCCAAACAACCCTTGTCAAATACTGCATATACCTTGCATAATATAAGAACATATTGAACAAAACCAAGCGAGATTACTACAGTAAAAAAATTCAAAAATTTTCACACAACCCTAAAACATTATTTGACATTATAAATAAACTTATCTCTGATAATAACCCAGCCTCAGCTTTCACAAACACTAACTTAAGCCAGGAACTAGCCAACTTCTTCAAACAAAAAATCTGCAAAATTACAGAGAACTTCAACAACATACCTCAAGTAAAAATCATATCTCACATCAAGGACACTGCACCTTGGTCTACCTTCAATCACATCTCCAGCACCGATGTAGAGAATCTAATTAAAACCCTAAAACCACAATATCGCCAAAATACTAGAGATGTGAATCGTGTGCCCGATCGTTTTAACGATCAGGTTCGGATGGTGGGAGAAAAAAATTGGATCGTTAGAGATGTGAATTGGAATCGGTTCTGATTCCAATTCACATTGTTAATTTTTTAGTGAGGCCTGAGCAGATTAAAAAAAACCCCACCCCGACCTTTACAAATGACCCCTTTGCTCTCCCACCCTCCCGAACCCCCCCCAAAATGTTAAATTACCTGATGGTCCAGTGGGGGGAGGGGGGGTCCCGGCGCGATCTCCCGCTCTCGGGCCATCGGCGCCATTTTGGCTACCACTGATAAAAATGGCGCCAATGGCCCGATAAAAAAAACCCCAACCCGACCCTTTACAAATTACCCCTTTGCTTCTCCCACCCTCCCAACCCCCCCAAAAAACCTTTTACATGTACCTGGTGGTCTAGCGGGGGGTCCGGGAGCCATCCCTTCAATCATACCCTCGGTGCCGGTGCTGGAGGTTTCAAAATGGTGCCGATCGCCTTTGCTCTCACTATGTCACAGTTACATGTAAAAGGTTTTTTGGGGGGGTCGGGAGGGTGGGAGAAGCAAAGGGGTAATTTGTAAAGGGTCGGGGTGGGGTTTTTTTTATTGGGCCATCGGCGCCATTTTTATCAGTGGTAGCCAAAATGGCGCCGATGGCCCGAGAGTGGGAGATCGCGCCGGGACCCCCCCCCCCCACTGGACCACCAGGTAACTTAACATTTTGGGGGGGTTCGGGAGGATGGGAGAGGGTAAGAAATTGGTTTTAAAGGGTCGGGGTGGGTTTAGGGGTTGTTTTGGTGTGCCGGTTTTCCCGCCCTCCCCCAAATAATTCCCGTGCTCTATTTAACGATACAATACAAATGCCCCTGATGATAAATCGGGGGCATTTGTATTGTATCGTGCACTCTAACGATTTTGAACGATTTTAAAATTATCTGACGATAATTTTAATCGTTCAAAAACGATTCACATCCCTACAAAATACCAACTCATATCCTAAAAGAAATTGCATAAACCATCTCACCAACAATATCTAATATCATCAACAAATCACTGGAAGAAGGAACCCTACCTGACATCCTCAAAGTAGCCACAATTAAACCCATCCTAAAAAAAAGAATCTAAACCCATCTGAACTCAACAACTACTGACCAATTTCCAACATCATTTCTAGCCAAATTAACTGAAAAAGCAGTTCTCAAACAACTGAACCAGCATTTAGAAATGAATGACATCCTCTTCCCAACACAACACGGATTCTGAAAGAAATTCAGTACTGAGACTCTACTCCTCACCCTCTCTGATACTATTATAAAGGGCTTCGTCAAAGGCCAAAGCTTCCTCCTTATCCTACTTGACCTATCTGTGGCCTTCGACACTGTTGACCACAAATGCCTAATCAACAGACTTTCCAATATAGGCCTCACAGATACAACTCTGAACTGGTTCAAATCCTTCCTAAGCAATAGATCTTTTCAGGTACACATCAATAACACCAAATCAGACCTAAGCACACTAGAAACAGGAGTCCCTCAGGTATCAGCTCTGTCAGCCACACTTTTCAACATCTACCTCATACCCCTTTGCCAATTTCTCTCAAGTCTCAGCATTACTTACTTTATGTACGCTGACGACATTCAACTTTTAATTCTAGTCACTGACTCACTTGAAAAAACCCTCAAAATATCAACCAATTACCTAAACTCCATCAAACAACTCTTAAACAACATGTAACTCTGCCTAAACATGGATAAGACAGAATACATCTTACTAGATTGGAAATCCACAATAAACATAACGTTATTGTAAGAATACATCTTCCTAGATTGGAAATCAAACAACAACAACAAATCTATAATCAAACTAAATGACAAAGTGAAAGATCTCGGTATCTGGATTGACCCTGAATTCAATTTCAAAAAGCACATCTCCATGAAGATAAAAGGCTTCAACAAACTTCTTAGCCTAAAATGACTAAAACCCCTACTAAATCCCCAAGACTTTAGAACTATTCTGCAATCTTTGATTTTCATGAGTTTCGATTACTGTAACTCACTTCTACTAGGCCTTCCCAAATTGTCCTTACGACCACTCCAAATTCTACAGAATGCAACCGCAAGAATATTAACTGGCCTGAATAAATCAGAGCACATCACACAGACACTAAAAGCTCTGCACTGGCTACCCATTGAAAAAATAATCGAGTTTAAAGTTCTCACAATACTATATAAGTCAACTTATGGAAAGGAAGTAAACTGGCTAAATGACGCAATCCAAATACACAACCCAAAACGCAACACGAGATCAGCCAATAAAGCTTTACTATCAATACCCACTATCACCTCCATCAGATTTATCTCAGTATGGGACAGAGCATTCACAATAGCAGGACCATACTTATGGAATACCCTACCTGAAAACCTACAGAAACAGGGCAACCTAAAACTATTCTGAAAACTCCTAAAAATCTGGCTTTTCGAACAAACATACAGAGACGGCATAGAATAAATTACTCCTCTCCTAATACTGTCACAGTCCCTCCATCTCCATCCCCATTACTGAACATGGACTTCCTCACACGTCTCACATGAACCCAAAGTATCTACAAAAGAACTTAGACTCTCCCATCTCCCACAGATACAAGCTCCAATTTCCCACGTACCAGAATCTATATTCCTAACACTGTTTTCAATTACTTCATAATATCATGCATAGTATACGGTCTGCGTCCACCCATATTTTACCCTCCTATAATGCCCTACCTCCTAATTCCTTTACTACCAGCATTTCAATGCATTTCCATGTAAATATTCTAATATAATGTACATAGTTATTTCCCACTAATCTTCTGTTTAAGATTACCCACCCTATATTCCTGTTACAATGTAATCAGTTTTTCTCTGTTTGATGTAACCTGTTGTTATCACTGTAAACCATTGTGAAGGCTTGCTCCAAAGAACGGTATATAAAAACTGACAAATAAATAAAATAAAATAAAATAAATAAATACATAAATAAATGACTTTGCCTTATATTGTTTTTCTTGTACTTGGGAATTGTTTAGTTTTAAAAACCTTGAATGGAAGTTGAATTGATCTTGGGTGTTTGAGATGGTAAAGATGAAGCAATGTAGATACACAGCTCTACACCTTTGCACTGTGCATTGGAGTAGGAATGAGGTGGGAGGTGATGTGAGGAAACCCTGTGTCTTCCTGCAGACAGCAATAGAATTAAGATCTGTGCTATGGGTTCAGACCGTGCATACTGGTATCCTGCCCAGGGACTCGACCTGGGGGGCTAATCTCATATAAACATACAAAATTACTGGGATTATACCTGAGCTCTTGAACCCAGGAGCTAATCCCCTATACATAGAGCCACACACAAACTTGGATTCAGTACATCACAGTTCCAGGTAAGAAAGTAAGTTTATTTGAGCAATAGGAGGATAGAACAAATAAAAACAGATCATATAGAAGAAATAATGGTATATAATAACAATTACTATATAGATATAAAAAGCTTATATTTCCAAAGAATCAGCTGTACCATCACATCCAGGGCTCTCTCTCCCCCTCTTTCTTGCTGTCTCTCCTTATACTCTATAAACACTTGTGAAAGTAGTGGCGTTCTCTCCCTCTGAGTTCTTATCAGATTTCAGACAGCTGTATGGCCTTCATTCTCTCTTTCAGGCTTTAGTATAAGTTAATTGCTAGTTTTCTCATCATAGATTTAGTGGAATAATTAAATAGACTCTGCCCTTTCATAAACATTTTACAGTACAAGACAATAAACAGGAATTCACTCAGAGGTTGACCTGCGGCCTTCAAACTAGTTTGTGCCTTGGAAAAAATTCTGAATCCATATGGCCTAACCTCTATATGCATCCTTGGCAAAAGTAACAAAAAATGACTCCAACAAGCTATCAGACCACTCTTACTCCAGACTCTGCCGCTCATGGTTTGGGAGTATTGGACAGGATTGGTGTATTTCCCAGTGAGGTCTGGGCTACATGGCCAGAGGACCTAATTTGTGGGTTAACTGGTTGCATAGCCTGCTCTGTCCAGGCATGACATCCATTGTGGCCTGAGCCATGTGACTGATGCAATGTTTGATGGGTTTTCAGGCTGAATATCATGCAGAACCCGGCATCTCCCAGTCTCTGAGTGCAGAAAAGATGCAGGCATGCCTTCCTCTCTAGTCCTTGTGGCCAGATTGGGCCATTTAAAGGTGAATGGAACAGGAGATGTGGAGGAGAGAAATGTGGAGCTAAGAGAGGCTGTCCAGCTTGCTGTTGAAATGTAGAAAAATGATGGCCAAAAAAAAGATAAAGAAAGAAAAACAGCCTACCTAGTTTCCCATCCACACCAGTTGTTTATATTTTTTTGAAAGTGCGGTCTCCAGAACACAGAATTCCAAATGAGGTCTCACCAGGGAGCTGTAGAGGAGAAATGTCACCTCCCTGTTTTCTGCTGACCATTCCTTTCTCTATGTAGCCAGTCACCTTTCTATATTTTGACATTGCCTCATATACCTCTTTGGCCATCTAAAGATCATCAGATACAGTCACCCCCAGATCACGTAGCCGTGTGTATCTTATAAAATCCGGGGTCAGCACGCAGAAGGCTGCGCAAAATCGGCAGCCTTGTGCGTGCCGAGCCGTGCAGCTTCCCTTCATTCCCTCTGAGGTCGCTCCGAAATTGGAGCGCCTCGGAGGAAACTTTCCTTCGGCCTCCCCCCACCTTCCCCTCCCTTCCCCTACCTACCCCCCCCCGGCCCTATCTACACTGCCCCCCCCCACCTTTGTTGAACAAGTTACGCCTGCTCCAAGCAGGCGTAACTCACGCGTGCCACCTCGCCATATCCCGACACAGGCCGAAATGCCGGGGGACTCAGGACCGCCATCCCGGCCCATCTCTGAACCATCTCCACGCCCCCGGACCCACCTCGGACTGCCCCCAGACTCCCAAAATGCCCCTGGACAAGCCCCCTCCCGCCCCTTTTACAAAGCCACGGGACTTACGCGTGTCCCGGGGCTTTGCGCGCGCCAGCGGCCTATGCAAAATAGGCGTGCCGGTGCGCAGGGCTTTTAAAATCTAGCCCAAAGAGTTTAAAAAAGGAACTGAAAATATGGTTCTTTAGAAATGCATATGATCTAACTTAAAATACCAATATGCCGATAACGTCACTATTAGACATTTAGATTAGGGATGTGAATCGTTTTAGGACGATTAAAATTATCGTCCGATAATTTTAATATCGTCTTAAACCGTTATGGAACACAATACAATAGAGATTCTAACAATTTATCGTTATAAATCGTTAGAATCGTGAGCCGGCACACTAAAACCCTCTAAAACCCACCCCCGACCCTTTAAATTAAATCCCCCACCCTCCCGAACCCCCCCCCAAATGACTTAAATAACCTGCGGGTCCAGCGGCGGTCCGGAACGGCAGCGGTCCGGAACGGGCTCCTGCTACTGAATCTTGTTGTCTTCAGCCGGCGCCATTTTCCAAAATGGCGCCGAAAAATGGCGGCGGCCATAGACGAACACGATTGTACGGCAGGAGGTCCTTCCGGACCCCCGCTGGACTTTTGGCAAGTCTTGTGGGGGTCAGGAGGCCCCCCCCAAGCTGGCCAAAAGTTCCTGGAGGTCCAGCAGGGGTCAGGGAGCGATTTCCCGCCGCAAATCGTTTTCGTACGGAAAATGGCGCCGGCAGGAGATCGACTGCAGGAGGTCGTTCAGCGAGGCGCCGGAACCCTCGCTGAACGACCTCCTGCAGTCGATCTCCTGCCGGCACCATTTTCCGTACGAAAACGATTCGCGAAGGGAAATCGCTCCCTGACCCCCGCTGGACCTCCAGGAACTTTTGGCCAGCTTGGGGGGGGCCTCCTGACCCCCACAAGACTTGCCAAAAGTCCAGCGGGGGTCCGGAAGGACCTCCTGCCGTCCAATCGTGTTCGTCTATGGCCGCCGCCATTTTTCGGCGCCATTTTGGAAAATGGCGCCGGCTGAAGACAACAAGATTCAGTAGCAGGAGCCCGTTCCGGACCGCTGCCGATCCGGACCGCCACTGGACCCGCAGGTTATTTAAGTCATTTGGGGGGGGGGTTCGGGAGGGTGGGGGGATTTAATTTAAAGGGTCGGGGGTGGGTTTTAGGGGGTTTTAATGTGCCGGTTTTGCGATTTTACGTTTTTTCGATTTTTCACGATATTTTACCCCCCCAAACGGCAACAATACGATTCCCTCCCCCTCCCAGCCGAAATCGATCGTTAAGACGATCGAGGACACGATTCACATCTCTAATTTAGATAATGTTAGTAAATTGAGCAAAGTATTGAGCGATGTAAAATGTGACAAGACAACATATTGAGTATCACATGAAGGATAATGAAATGAAAAATATAGGTTACAATCTTCCTTCATAGCACCCAAGTTAACTTGTTTCCAAAACAAAAGAGGCTGTGGTTCCATCCCCTTTATATTTATTATCGGGAATGATCCTCCAAACAATATTAAAAACAGCTTGATTTTGTGGTCAACGATTTCAGCCAGTGAATGCCTGCCCTGCCCACCTGTATGGCTAAAAAAACTGATAAGATTTCTCCAACATTGCCATCACAACAAAGGAAATGGACTTTGGAACTGAGACGTATTGTCCAGGGGGTGAAACTGGCAACTTTGGATTCTCTTTTCTCCTTAAACGAATACAATTGGATGATTGCATTTCTAAGTGTGTTATTGATTTAACAAGTAAACGCAACTGTTTAGGAACCTGAGATGTCATTCCTTCAGTTCACAGAGGATAGTATTGAGTTTTTATAAATAACTCAATATAGGGCTAATGACTGGAATGGAAAGGCTTCAAAGGGTACGGGGAATAGATATGAGCTCAGCTCTACAGGATAACATTTGGTTCTTATTTTGGGATAAATCTATAAGGTATCTTTATCAGCATCCCTTAGGTAACCTTTTTTTTTTGTTTGCCAAACTTAAAATTTAAGAAAGTAATGTGTTGGTTCTGTAATGTAAAATTAAGGATGATATCAGATACGTTGTACTATTGTCCTATCAGTGGTATTGGAACATGGTGTGGGATAAGATTTCATCTGTTCTAGGGATGGTTTCTCCCATTTCTTTCCAATTAATAAGTGGCTTTTCACCAGTCTAGCAAAAAAGATTACTAGATTTGCTATTGGCTTTAGAAATAAAGGTTATCCTAAATAACTGGAAAAACAATATTCATGCCTTTGATGGTCTTGGTGGAATTTGGACCTCACCACTTGTATGAAATGATTGTAGCTGAAAAGCACAGATTCTTGAATTTGCCCAGAAAGTATGGGAGCCGATAACCACCTATTTGCAGCTTGTTAAACAGAAGACATTCTTACTATTTGTTTTTTGCAGGTGATCCTAGATCTCTTTTTTTTCTCCATTTTTCCCTCTAGTTATGGTCTGAAAATGAGTCCTTAATGCAGTTTCATTTATGTCAGAATGCTTTTATTATATGCTTATTATGTTTGTTGCTATGTGATGTTTGTTCTGTGATACGTTGTAAATGTTAATAAAAACTGTGCAATTAGTTGAAGTTTTATAACTTCCGTCTCAATTACAGACTGTGGATCAGGCAGGAGATGTTTGATAAGGAGAGATGGAGTGCAAGCCAGATATTCATACTCAGACGTTTTGCTATCTTTGGTTTATCTAAGATTAAATCTAAGTTATTAATTTCTCCGGAAGTCAAGCACAGCTAAGCTCCCATTCCTATTTTAGCTCTGCTCACAGCTCTGTGATGACGGTGACATTATCTGCTAAATTCTAGCAGGGAGAAGGCTGCTTAGATCTTGAAACATTGTTCTGATTTCACCACTGAATTAAGTGAAATCTGAGCTTGATTTAATCAGAAGTCCATCAGTCCAGATTTTGATGTGAGTGCATGCAGAAGAGACTCAGATGAGGCAACAACAAAATAGGCAGATGGGACTTTCAGATTAAGATGGGCAGAGAAAGTGAGAAACACAAAAGGCAGGGTCTGGCTGGTGCATTCAGAGCCCCCCTTTCAGGCCTATCCATGGTACAGCATTTGCATGCATAAGTGGATGTGCAGAGATTAATGCTAATATTTTATGAACTAAATGCTGGCAGCTGTACAGCAGATGTCTGCTCTGAAACAGCCAAGTCCAACTTCATTTGTGTGAATCAATCAGCAGGTGTAAAACTGTTCCAATAAGTTTGGTAATGTAGAGGCACATACAGTATCTCTTAAAAAGTAGCAACTACCACCTGCACTTATGAACCCCGCCCTCTTATGCCTCGAGTCTTTCCTCTTTTTTATTGATAAATGCATGCATGAGAGAAATCAATATTACGTACTTATTCCTCACGTTTATAAAACAGTAAATCCTTGCACATGTGCTACTTACACACACTAAAGCTATTTTTTCAAGCGGGATCTCTCTTTCAAAATTAACTTTTTCTGATCTCTTTTACCATCTGATACCACAAATTAAATTCTTCATGAAAACACAGAACAGTGTAGCCTTGCACAGCAGAAACTTGCTTTCTGTTATAATGGAACATGATTTGGAAATCAAGGTCCTAGATTTTGACCACACTAATGGTTCAAGAGCTCAAAAAATAAACTCTTACTTTTCATATGCAATGAAATCTGTATTTTATTGTAAATTTATTGTGTTTTCAGTTTACAGTTGGCCCTCTTTATTGGCAGCACAAGGTGAGTTCATTTCAGAATAAGTATTTTCCCCCATCCTTAGAGGGTTCATAATCTAAGTTTGTACCTGTAATGGTTTGTAATTCACTCTAGACTTCCAATCTAAGGTCACCATGTTTATAAATATATCCTCAGTATAGATTCTGATTTATTTCTACATCTTATGGGGTCTGCATTGTACACATAGGAACACAAGATTGTGAGAAGTTCCATGCTGGGTCAGATCAAGGGTCCCCCAAGACAATCATCCTGTCTCTGATAGTGATCAGTCTGGAGGTTTAGGTTATACCTAGCAGATCACAAACAGTAGATCCATTTTTTGTTGTCCTCTCCCAGGGATAAGTGATGGTTTCCCCAACTCTGCCTGGCTAATAATCGTTCATGGATTTTTCTTCCAGGAAATTGTCCAAACCCTTTTTTAAACTCAGCTTTGCTCAATACCTTGACCACATCCTCTGGCAACAAATTCAATAGCTTAATATTGTGTTGAGTAGTAAAAAAAACCAACAACTTTATCCAGTTTCTTTTAAACCTTCTACCCATTAGTTTCATAGCATTTCCCTTAGTCCTTGTACTACCTTAAAGAATAAATAAACATTCACTAAACTGCATGACCTAATCACAGTCAAGAAGACTATTGTATGTCAAGCTAGTAGTTTAATTTATATTGTGAGAATGAGCATTATAACTTTAGTTAAAATAAATCAAACTGTGTGACTTAAAACTCAAAAACTAATTCTGAAAAGAAAGTTTGAATTGACTTACAGTGTTCGGCTGTGACACAGACAGTTGCTTCTTCCTCAAAGACTTACAGGTTTCGAATTGTCCTGTTAATAAAGATTGTTAAAACTTTTGGGACCTGATTGTTGGTGATCAGGGACATCACACTGGAGCTCAAACAATAATCAAGAAAACTCCTGAGATTTAATTAACTTGACCTTTTAAATGTGTTTTTCTTCATTCTGTTCATGAATATCTTTCATTTTAAAGACTATGATTAGTAGAACTGTTGACCTTAGGTTTTTTATATAGTAAAACATGAAGCAGCTCCACACCCTGGCATAATGGGCCAGATTTTAAAAGGAATGTGCATGGCATACATGTGCGCACACTACCTGGTACACTACATCTAATGGTTCACCTTTGTCCACATGTTTATTTACCCCTTCATAAAAATATAGGAGATTTGTGAGGAAAGACTTCCCTTGGGTAAATCCATGCTGGCTGTGTACCATTAAACCATGTCTATCTAAATGTTCTGTGATTTAATTCTTTATAACAGTTTCCATGATTCTTTCCTGCACTGAAGTCAGGCTCACTGGTCTATAGTTTCCTGGATCTCCCCTGAAGCCCTTTTTAAATATTGGGGTTATATTAGCCACCCTCCAGTCGTCAGGTACAATGGACAATTTTAATGAAAGGTTACAAATATTTAGTAATAGGTCTGAAATTTTATTTTTTAGTTCTTTCAGAATCCTGGGGTGTATAACATCCAGTCCAGGCAATTTACTACTCTTCAGTTTGTCAATCTGGCCTACTACATCTTCCAAGTTCAACATAATTTGCTTCAGTTCACCTTAATCATCACCCATGAAAACCGTTTCCAAAATGAGTATTTCCCCAACATCCTCTTCAGCAAACACTGAAGCAAAGAATTCATTTAGGGGTAGATTTAAAAAGGTGCGCGAGCGCGTCCCTGGGGTGCACTACCTGATGTGCACACATGGACACGCGATTTTATAACATGCAAGCGCTCCAATATTATCAGATTTTGAGTGAAGATCCTTTTGAACATCTCCGTGATATTATAGGATTAGTAAAGGAAGGGATGGATAGAGGTTTTTTGACCTCCAGAGAAGCTCGAGCCTTGAAGGTCCAGCATCCGGTACATCCGGTTCTTTATACCCTTCCCAAAATTCATAAGAACATGGGGGCCCCCCCGGGCCGTCCTATAGTGGCTGGGCGCGAGTCAATTCTAGAGCCCCTTTCTAATTTTCTGGATTTTTTCCTTAAGCCTGCCATATTAAGATCAACTTCGTTTCTTCAGGATACGTCCCAGATGCTCCGGCTACTTCATGATCTTCCATCGGTTTCTGAGGGTTGTTGGTTAGTAACTCTGGACATCACCTCGCTTTATACCAACATTCTGCAGGAGGAAACATATATATTGGTACAGAATGTTTTGCAAAATCGGCCCCGACCGCACCGTATACCCACTGGGTTTTTGTTGAATATGTTGAAATTGGTATTGTTCAAGAACTATTTTTGTTTTGATGGCACTTTTTATTTACAGATACAAGGGGTGGCAATGGGGGCCACTGTTGCCCCCAACATTGCTAACTTATATGTTGCTTGTTTTGAGGACACATTCCTGTATGGTTCAGATTGGTTCAAAGACATATTAATTTGGCGGCGTTACATTGATGATGTGTTTTTCATCTGGACAGCAAAGTGGGACTTGTTACAGCAATTCTTAGGATGGTTAAATGCTCAAGATTCCCACCTTCAATTTACAGCACATTGTGACCAGCATTCAGTGGCCTTTTTGGAAATTATGATCACCAAAGAGGGAGGTTCTATTACAACTTCCTTATATAGGAAACACACTGACCGAAACCATTATTTGAAATATTCTAGTTTTCATCCACAGAGGTTGAATAATGGGCTTCCTATCTCTCAATTTCTTCGGTTGCGCAGGATATGCTCATCCTTAGAAGATTTTAAGATCCAGGCTCCTTCCCTCTCTACAAGATTTGATCAAAAAGGCTATCCTCTTGGGGTAATAAGAAAGGCATACAAGCAAGCTCTCTTTGCAAACAGGAATCTTTTATTACAGTATCAACAAGGCCCTTACAATCAGGACCTTACGTGTACTTTAAAATTTTCCTGACACGGTAATGAAGTGGTGAACATTGTGCGTGAACATTGGAAGGTTCTGTCATTTCATTCTGTGTTCCAAACAAGTCCCAGATTCCCCTACTTTAGAGGCCAAAACATTAGAGACCGCATTGTACATTCTCATTTCATGTCTACTAAGAGACAATTTCCTTCTGGCGGGCACCAAGTCTGCGGGTCTTGTGACATGTGTACATTAGCCTTGACAGGTGAACAATGGCAGGCTCCCCATTCAGGGGTAGTGATTCATCAAAAAAGATTAACTACGTGTGATTTGACGGGTGTCATTTATGTACTCCAATGCCCTTGCAATCTGGTTTATGTAGGCCGCACCAAGAGAAAAATTTGCACGCGGCTAATTGAACATAGAAGTTGCATTAAAATGTTGAAATTGTCGGCTCCTCTTGTTCAACACTGTATAAATGAGCATCACCAATTTACAGATTTGTGTTGGTCTATTTTGGAGCAGGTGTATCAGAATCCTAGAGGGAGGGGACATACAATTGCTGTTAAACCGGCGTGAACATTTCTGGATCTTTTTTCTCAATACTGTGGATCCCAATGGCCTAAATGAGCGAATTAATTGGTATTCTCTCATTTGATTCCGCTATTCCTTTAGTTTCATTGGTTGTGTATATATTTCTGCATTACTCAATTTTCGCGATCATGTCCCAAGTCAAATTATGATCTTGCAAAATTGATGGTTCGCCAAGTCATAATAACCTTTGGTCTACTTAAGTGTCAATATTTTGATCCTTTTTCATGATCGCCTGGATTATTAGCTGGTTTCCCAGAGCTATAGGTTTTTAAAACTTGTACCGGAGCATTCTCCGAGTGAGTACCTGATGGAGAACTTCAGTTTCTTTTCAACATTCAGGAGGACGTGATGGAGGACTTATTATTTTTCATTCAATGAAATCGATGTCCTGATTATTGTGGCTTAAAGATTGGACACTGTTTTTGCACATTCTTTCACCCCTTGTTTGATTTTTCGACAGATTTAAATTTGAGGCTATTTTGAAATCGGGTATGGTCTCCGTCACAATTCTAACATACAGCAGCCTGAGCCGGGGAGGACGTGATAGAGAACTCCCCTCACTGCCCGTGGAGGAAGATAGGTTCCCCGGAAGAGGAGGCAACAAGTTTGCATTTCCGGAAGAGCTGGATAAAAGGTTTCGGGCAGCCGCCATTGTTAAAATCGCAGCGGGTTGAATTTCAGCCCGCCTTTGAGATAAGGATTTGCACGGACAAAATCGCCGTAAGAAGTTGGATTTGTTGAATTGGTTTCCGCTTTTCCCCTGAAGCAGGACTGCCGTCCGAAACATGGCCATGTCGGGTTTTTGGGACCTTTTCAGCGTGGATAAGTATCCGTTTCAATATTTACTCATATGACTTGCTTATTTGGGATTTTCCCTATAATTTTCGTGGTAACTTTTTAAAAAAACTACAAAATATTTAAACAAAATAGACGGAGGAATGATAATTAAAGCAATATAGACCCCTATGATAAATGAGTTGCAACATAATTTTCTGCTCGTGAATAGAGGGTCTTTCATAAGTATTTTTTGGTGATAGAGTGCTACATTTATAAGAGACCAGTACATCGGATGTTTGGTTTGTTTACATTGGGGTGTACTGGAATACACAGGTTGGTGTGTGTGGGTTTATTGTGTGATTACATAAATATAAATCATAAAATAAAATAAAGTAAAAGCTAAAAATTTACATAAATCTCATAATAATAAAAAAAAACTAATTATTTATCAAAAAACTGAACATATCAAAAACAATAATCAATAATTAAATCAAACATACCAAAACAATAATCAGGTATTATCTTGTAGCCACTGCAAATGCCAGGGAAAAATGAGTTTAGGGAAGGTATCTTGTTTTTTCAAATTATATGAATGATATGGAAAGGGGCATGACAAGCGAGGTGCTTAAATTTGCAGATGGCACAAAATTATGCAGAATAGTTAAATCTCAAGCGGATTGTGATAAATTGCAGGGAGACTTTGTGAGACTGGAAGACTGGGCATTCAAATGGCAGAAGAAATTAATGTGGACAATTGCAAGGTGATGCATATAGGGAAAAATAACCCTTGCTGTGGTTACATGATGTTAGGTCCACAATTAAAGTTTCCACCCACAAAAAAAGAGATCTAGGCATCATAGTAGATAGTTTATTAAAATTGTCTCAGTGTGTTGTTTTAGTCAAAAAAGCAAAGAGAATGTTAGGAATTAATAGGAAGGGAATGGCAAATAAAATGGTGGGTGTCTTAATGCCTCTGTATTGCCCCATGGTGAATAACTGATTCACATTTACCCGTTCAAGTCCTTTCATGACTTTGCATACCTCTGTCATATCTCCCCTCAGCCGTCTTTTCTCCAAGCTGAACAGCCTTAACCCCTTTAGTCTTTCCTCACAGAGGATCTGTTCCATCCCTTTTATCATTTTGGTCACCCTTCTCTGTACTTTCTCCAGTGCAACTATATCTTTTGGGGTAGATTTTCAAAAACGGCGCGTTCGTGTACTTTTGTTGGCACTCCAGGCGCAAACAAAAGTAAGCGGGATTTTAGTAGATACGCGCATAGCCGCTAAAATCCTGGATCGGCGCGCGCAAGGCTGCCTATTCCGTGTAGCCGGCACGCGCCGAGCTGCGCAGCCTGCCACCGTTCCCTCCAAGGCCACTCCGAAATCGGAGCGGCCTCGGAGGGAATTCGCTAACGCCCTCCCATCACCTTCCACTCCCTTCCTCTACCTAACCCACCCCCCTGGCCCTGTCTAAACCCCCCCTACCTTTGTTGGGGGATTTACGCCTCCCAGAGGGAGAAGTAAATCCCCGCGTGCCAGCGGGCCGCTGGCGCGCCTAGACGCAACCCGGGGGCGGTTCCGGAGGGCGCGGCCACGTCCCGGACTGCCCCTGAAACGCCGCGTCCCGCCCCGAAAACGGTGCAACCGCTCGTCCCCGCCCCCCGACATGCCCCCGACACGCCCCCCTCGGAAAACCCCGGTACTTACGCGAGTCCCGGGGCTCTGCGCGCGCCGGTGCGCCTATTGAACATAGGCGCACCGGCGCGCAGGGCCCTGCTCGCGTAAATCCGCCCGGATTTATGCGAGCAGGGCTCTTAAAATCCGCCCCTTTTGAAAAGCGGCGACCAGAATTGCACACAGTATTCAAGTGGGCCGATGCAAAAACAGTGCACTGAACATTGCTTTCTTAGATTAGATAGTCATGATTGTCCAGTCAAGTACAAAAAAAATATTTCATGTAATGTATTCTTGGCAGCTAAGCTGTGGAGATAATTGTATTTATTCTATTATTTGTTCTGTATGACTTGTTACTGTATGGGGTGAGTTATCTGAATCTGGTGGGAGGTATTATTTATTTATTTATTTATTTTCAGAGCTTTTATATACCGGTGTTTAGCAATTAGCCTTCACCCCGGTTTACAGTTGAACAACTTGTTACATCGAAATGACATTGGAAACAGAATAAACAGATATTTTACAATTGAACGATATATGCTTATTTATGAACGATATGTGCTTATTGATCAACTATAACATTTTAACAGAGTGGTAATAATAATAATTTCTAGCAACAAGCTAATAGAACGGTGTGTATGGCCTGAGGGGAGGATTAGGGTTCGGAGGCGGGAGGATCAGGTCAGAACGGGAGGTGGAGGACGAGGAGGGAAAGTGAGGTGGAGGTGGAGATGGAGAGCAATTGGTTAGTTTAGGGTGAGTAGTTGACATGGATATTGGGTGATAATCGAGGTCTGTCGCTTAGCCCACGCCATCTCTGAACGTTTGGCTGAATAACCATGTTTTCAGTTCTTTTTTGAAGGATTTGCTGTCATTCATTGAGCTAAGGTATTGTGGCAAGGAGTTCCATAAGTTTGGTCCTGCTATGGAGAAGGCTCTGTTTCTAGTGTTAGTAAGCTTCGCCATGGGAAGTGAGGGTATGTCTAAGAGTAGTTTGCAAGCAGTTCTGGTAGTACGTTGGGGTTTGTGTTGTTGAATCATGTTGTTGTGTGTTGGTGTTGTCTGCTTTGTATATGGCATTGTGGACTATTGTTAGGGTTTTGAATTCAATTCTCTGCTCAATTGGGAGCCAGTGGAGGTTTCTCAAAACAGGGGTGATGTGTTCTGATTTCTTCTTGCCGGTTAGGATTCTGGCTGCAGCGTTTTGTAACAGTTGCAGTGGTTTTATAGTTGATTTAGGAAGGCCAATCAGGAGTGAGTTGCAGTAATCAAGGCTGTTGAAGATCAGCGATTGTAGCACTGTTAGGAATTCATGGTGGTGAAGAAGCGGTTTTAGATGTTTCAAGATGTGAAGCTTGTGAAACCCTTCCTTAGTTTTATTTGCTATGTTCTTTTTTTAGGTTAAGTTCGTTGTCGAGCCAGATGCCGAGGTCCTTTATAGCTTTTTTTAGTGGGATGTTGATTGTTATTGATTTGGTAGGGAGTGAGTAGCTGTAGTTTGATCTGAGTTATTTCTTCCTATGAGGATGCATTCAGTTTTATCCATGTTGAGACATAGCTTCAGTTGGTTTAGCATGTTCCTTATTGCGATTAGGTGATTGGCTGCCGTGCTTAGTGCTTCTTCTAATGTGGTAGTTACTGGGATGATGAACTGGATGTCATCTGCGTACATATAATATTAAAGTTAGAGAGATAAAAAGGGATCCACCTGATATAAAACTTCCTGAGCAAGGTCAGAGTTTGTGTGCTGTCTGGGTCACCCTGGTCTTGGTTTGCCAGAAGATTGGCTGCACCTGGTACTGTTATGCCATGGCTCAGCTGACAGCCTTTATGTGCATTGGATAGACTGCGTTTCCTGATGAGTCAGCTCCTCCTCCTCCTCCCTTCTCTACACATAATAGAAAGGCTTGGGTACATAGTTGTTTACATTCATTTTAATAGTAAAGCAGCAGCCACATAATATTCCAGTCATTTTCTGTTAGGTATTTTCATTTTGTGTTTGTGTGTGTTCACATTAGGGTTGAGCAGCCCCAGTTTCTTCCATGCATGCTGGGTTCTCATGGCTACCTCGTTAGTATATATTGAAGGATTACAGTATAGAGTTCTTTGAAATTTACAGTTTATAGATTGACTTCTGTTGATTGAAAAGTTTGACACTAGTTGATTACTGGTCAATGATGAAATGCATAATATGCATTTGTGAGGGAGTACTGGAAATGACGATCTATGTAGGAACGACTTGATGTGAACATTAAATGGTTTCCTAGAAGATGATAGCTTGAACATGTAAAAATGTGTGTCCACACATGCAAATGAAGGAACACCATATTTTTGTTTTATTTATTTAGACATTTTAAATACCGTCATTCCACGTGAAATTCACAAGATCACAATGGTTTACAAAGTAACATTAATAGTTGTAAGTCAACAAACAAACAAATAAAATAACAGTGATTACCAGGAGGTATTCATATGCAGGTCTTATCTGATGAAGTTAAGTTTCTAGCATTTTTATATTTCTCTCTTACATAAGGCTAAGCTTATGGCTAAAAGGCATGAAATGATTATTTTCAAGTCTTAGATAGCGGTTTGTTTTTAGGATCTTGTATTCTCTTGATTGATTTGTTCTTCATAATTTAGGCCTGGATTCATCATTCTTCGCAGAATGATGAATCCTGTGAAAATGGGGGGCGGGGGGATGAAGCGGGGGCCGGCCTGAGAATGCCCACAGCCTTCGAACCCTTCCCCCTAATTTGCTTTATATTGCATGTGAAAAGGCCCAGTGAGATCATAGATATAAAAGGACCATTACCTTTGCTATTGGACATCAGTTTATTTTTTTTTAAGAAATCTTTTATTTTGAACACCCTCTACTGAGTTCTATCTGGTCCCTGCAGCACCATCACATAGAAAGAGAGTTATAGACAGTACAGTCTCATAAACAGGAAGGATAGGAGGCAATGTCCTTTCATGGATTACAAATTGGTTAAAAGACAGGAAATAGAGAGTAGGATTAAATGGTCAATTTTCTCAGTGGAAAAGGGTAAACAGTGGAGTGCCTCAGGGACTGGTGCTTTTCAGTATATTTATAAATGATCTGGAAATGAATATGATGAGTGAGGTTATCAAATTTGCAGACGATACAAAATTATTCAGAGTAATTACATCACAAGCGGATTGTGATACATTGCAGGAGGACCTTGCAAGACTGGAAGATTGGGCATCCAAATGGCAGATTAAATTTAATGTGGACAAGTGCAAGGTGTTGTATATAGGGAAAAATAACCCTTGTTGTAGTTACACGATGTTAGGTTCCATATTAGGAGCTACCACCCAGGAAAAAGATCTAGGTATCATAGTGGATAATACTTTGAAATTGGTTGGCTCAGTGTGCTGCAGCAGTCAAAAAAGCAAACAGAATGTTAGGAATTATTAGGAAGGGAATGGTTAATCAAACAGAAAATGTCATAATGCCTCTGTATCGCTCCATGGTGAGACCACATCTTGAATACTGAATATAATTCTGGTCGCCGCATCTAAAACAAGATATAGTAATGATAGCAAAGGTACAGAGGCAGGTGACCATAATAATAAAGGGGATGGAACAGTTTCCCTATGAGGATAAGGCTGCTCAGCTTGGAGAAGAGACGACTGAGGGGGGATATGATAGAGGTGTTTAAAATCATGAGAGGTCTTGAACGAGTAGATGTGAATTGGTTACTTACACTTTCAGATAATAGAAGGACTAGGGGGCATTGCATGAAGTTAGCAAGTAGCACATTTAAGACTAATCAGAGAAAATTGTTTTTCACTCAATGCAACAATAAAGCTCTGGAATTTGTTGCCAGAGGAGGTGGTTAGTGTAGTTAGTGTAGCGCTGGGTTCAAAAAAGGGTTTGGATAAGTCTTGGAGGAAAAGTCCATTAACAGCTATTAATCAAGTTGACTTAGGGAATAGCCACTGCTATTAATTGCATCAGTAGCATGGGAAGTTCTTGGTGTTTGGGTAATTGCCAGGTTCTTGTGGCCTGGTTTGACCTCTGTTGGATTGGCTCTCCTTGCAATTTAAATGTATGCACAGTGACGAAAAGTTGATGAACCCCCATTTCTAACTGCTTGTCTCTCCGACGCAGCCGGGTTTGGCAAAACACTGGTCCGTGTCGGGGGACCCCTACTTAAATGTTGTGCCTTTCTAAGCAATGGAGTTGCCAATGCAAAAATAAAAAGAAACCTTTGATGAAGTTATTTGGAGGGGACTTATTGAACTATCTGCACTTCCCTATGTTGGTATTGAATATTTGAAGTGCAGGTTCCTGCTCCTGCATTGTGCTCTGGTTTGGCCTCTGTTGGAAACAGGATGCTGGGCTTGATGGACCCTTGGTCTGACCCAGCATGGCATGTTCTTATGTTCTTATGTATCTTATGTATCTATGTCCGAATCTCCCAGTCTTGCAAGGTCCTCCAGTAATGTATCACAATCCGCTTGTGATTTAACTACTCTGAATAATTTTGTATCATCCGCAAATTTGATAACCTCACTCGTCATATTCCTTTCCAGATCATTTATATATATATTGAAAAGCACCGGTCCAGGTACAGTTTCCTGAGGCACTCCACTGTTTACCCTTTTCCACTGAGAAAATTGACCATTTAACCCTACTCTCTGTTTCATGTCTTTTAACCAGCTTGTAATCCACGAAAGGACATTGCCTCCTATCCCATCCCATGACTTTTTAGTTTTCTTAGAAGCCTCTCATGAGGGACTTTGTCAAATGCCTTCTGAAAATCCAAATACAGTTTCTTTTCTCTCCTCCAGCACTGAAGTGGAGGCAAAGACAGAACTAACTAATCCTCCTAAACCTTCTTCAGTTATTAATTCTTCCATTTCTGATGAAGGGAATCCCATACAAGATGATGCTTCATCGGAATCAGAAGCAAACACTGACTGCACTACTATAGAGTCTGCTGTCGCACTGCTGCTTTTGGGTGTCGCTCTTTTGTCTTGGATAGCTCAGGGTTCCCCTTTCCTCACCTCCAAAACAAACAGGGTCAGAAACAGGTTGGTTTGGTGCATCATGTTTAAATTTAAGTTTTTTCTGGATAGAACTGTCTGTCCCTCCAGAGATTTTAGATTGGAACAGGTCCCTTTTTAACTTTAATGTGGGAGTGCCTTTTGAAGTGTCTCCTCTGCCTGTGCCTCCTCTGCCAGTGCCAATCATTCAACCATATCTACCTTTCCCTGACATCATGGATTTAATGTCACTGCCTAGTATACTAGGGATTTCAATTAAAATGATTATTTATTTATTGTTGACTGAACACCTCTGAAACAATATATGTAAGTGTGGAAAACTACACAGACACACAGTGCAGTGCCTTGCTGTACATTACAACTGAGACTGCTCTATGTGCACACAAAAAAAAATTAAAACTCCAGATGCCTACTGGGGATTTGGATTAAAAGAACACTGCTGTTCCAATATATTTATTTTATTTATTTATTTATTTATTGTTTTTGTTATACTGAGTTTCATGACTGGCATCACATCAACCCGGTTTACAATTAACAATGTGTGAAAAGCATAAGGTAACGTGATAACAATATTCCCAATAGAACTGTGAACTTTAAATACAGAGAATCAATTGAAGGGTGAGAAAGTTACAATAAAACAATAAAACAGGGAAAATTAACTTGGAGCTGGAAGAGGGGAGAGATTGAACAATGCAATATTTACATTTCAGCCAAATTAGTGTTAGTAGTATAGCGGAGTGAATAAATAAGCCTATGTGAATAAATGGGACAGTACATAAATATGAAACGGTAAAATAAGTAAACCAAGAGAATAAATATGACACAGTAGTGAATGATAATAATATGATAAAACTCCGCAGGTAATGATGTTGCGTAAGTTTATGGTAGTTGGATTCTTATTTAGATCCAGTTTATTGGCATGCGAGTTTGTGTTGAAGAGTGGAGGTTTTATTCAAGGCTTGGAAATGCTTTTTGGAAAAGCCCAAATTTTTAGTCTTTTTCTAAATGTTAGAGATGCATGGTTCCTGTCTCAAATCGGTGGGATAGAGTTCCAAAGAGATGGACCTGCTGAAGATAAGGCTCTGAGACTCAAGGATTTATGTTGGAAGGTTTTGGCATTGGAACTTTGGGAGTGACTCTTTGTAGTATTCCCTGATGGGTCTGGCGGAAGTGTATTTTTTAAGTGGTATTTGTAGATAGAGTTGTGTGTGTTGGTTAATGGTCTTGTATATGAGTGTGATGGATTTGTACATGATTCATAGTGGATAGGTAACCAATGGAGGTTTTTGAGGATGGGGGAGATGTGGTCAATTTTCCTGGAATTGTAAGCACTCTGGCTGCAGAGTTCTGAACCATTGAAGGGGTTTGGTATAAGAAGCTGGGAGGCCTAGTAGTAATGAGTTGCAATAAATCTAGTTTAGAAAAGATTATTGCTTGCAAGATTGTTCTAAAGTCTTGAGCGTGAGAAAAGTGTTTAATTCTTTCAGAATATGTAATTTATAGAAGCAATCTTTGGTGGTTTGGTTAATGAATGTTTTGAGGTTGAGACGATTGTCTAAGATAGCTCCTAGATCTCTTACGTGGGTTGTTTGAAGGAGTGTGGGTGGTTTTAGAAGTGAGTTATTGTTTTCCGGTGATATGAGCAGGAATTTCCGTTTTCGAAGCATTGAGTACGAGGTTAGGGGCTTGGTGAGGAGAAGTTTAATTTCTAATAAGCAACTGTCCCAGAATTCCATTGTTTTTGAGATTGTTTCTTTTTATGAGAATCACGATCTGTACATCGTCTGCGAACAGAAGTGTTTCAGGCTTAATTTTGTAAGAAGTTGACATAGTGGTAACAGGTAGACATTAAAGAGCGTGGGTGAAAGTGATGAACCTTTGCGGCACTCCTCTGTTAGAAGGGTGGTATTGGGAATTCTTTATTGTGGATTTTGACTCTATATCCTCTGTTTCTAGGAATGTTTTGAACCAGTTTAGTGTAGGCACCTGTCAATCCAATGTTTGCCAGTTGTTTAGAAGGAGGGCGTGATTGAACGGTGTCGAAGGCCGCCGAGGAAGTCTAGGAGGATTAGTAAAATGTTTGGCCTTTATCAATTCCAGAAATGAGGTAGTCCGTGAGAGGAGTAGTAGTAGTGTTTCGGTGCTTGCGGCTTTGCGAAAACCATATTGGTTTGGGGACAGAATACTGTGGTCCTCTAGGTAGTTGGATAGTTGGGTGTTTACCAATTTTTCCATGATTTTAGCTATGAATCGGAGGTTGGAAATAGGGCGGAAGTTGTTGGGATCACATGCGTTTAGATTTGGTTTTTTTAGCAGAGGCTTGATTGATGGCAGTTTTTAGGTCATCTGGGTAGATTACCGTTGTGATAGGGAGCAGTATATGATTTCTGCCAGGGTTTTTGCTAATAGTGTCAGGGATGAGAAGAAGCATTTTAGAAGGATTTGATCAAATGGGTGTGATGATGTGTTCATTCTCTTTAACACCGAATGTATCTCTGTGATTGTAATGGGTTCGAAGGCGTTAAGCTGTATTGTCTTTGTTTTGGGGGAGATATGAGTTGTCTGGAGCAGTAGTGTTTGTAATCAGCTGATTAAGGAGATCAGATATTTTTTTGTTGAAATGAAGAGCCAGTTCATCTGCCTTAGGCTGGGCTAACTCGGGTGGGATATCTGGAATGACAGGTTTAGTGAGGCTGGGAAACGAAGGCGAATAAAGCTTTTGAGTCAAAGATGAGATGATGAACCTTCCTGGCATAATAGTCTCTTTTGGTTTTCAGCGTGCTACTTTTGTATAGATGGAGTGAGCATTTGTAGTCAGATAGTGAGGCCGGTGAAGGGGCTTTGCGCCATTTTCTTTCTTTCTGCCGAAGTAGTTGTTTGAGCTTTCGCAGTTCATCATTAAACCAGGGTTGTCTTTTGGATGCATTAGACGACCTTATTGTGGTTGTCAGTGGGGCAGAGAGTGTTTGCTATAGATTTTGTTATTTGGACCAGGATTTAAGGGCAGAGTTGGGCGTAGAGACATCGATGAGTGGTAGATCTGAGGTTAGGAGGTTGCTGAGGTGTTCCGAGGTGCAAGGTTTTCTGTATAGGAAAGAGGGTCTTGAGTTAAGATTGGCGTCTGATCTTGGTAAAGAAAAGCTGGTGGAGATTAGCGAATGGTCAGACCATGGGACTTTTTTGCAATTTGGTTGTTTTGTAAGGGAAATACCAGAGTTTTGTAAAGAAGAGATCGAGCGTGTGGCCTGCTTTGTGGGTGGGTTTGTTGATTTGTTGTTTGAAACCCATCGCTGACATTGCGGTGAGGAAAGCTTCACAGTTTGTGTTGAAAAGGGGGGACTTTGTCACATGTAAGTTGAAGTCGCCCAGGATTATAGGCAGGGGAGTCAAGATTGAGATGTAAAGTTATGGTTTCGATAATAGGTGAGGCATCTGACTCTAGTAATCCTGGAGGGGCATAGACTAGAAGGATTTGGAGATGTTCTGATTTGAACAATCCTAGTTCTAGTTTGGTAGCTGTACTGATGTGGTGGTGTGTGAACCTTAAGGGATTTTTTGCAGCTAAGAAGATACCCCCTCCTCTTTTTTTTGTCTAGGGATGGAGAAGAAATCGTAAGTCTGTGTTGGTAGTTGGTTAATGAGGGTTATATCGGTGGATTTGAGCCATGTGTTCTGTTATGGCGCAAAAGTCTGGGGTGGTGTCCTGCAGTATGTCGTTGAGTATAAGAGTTTTTGTTGTGAGCGATTGCGCGTTGAAAAGGATGATGGTGGAATAGAGTGAGACCTAAGAATTGTGTAGTGGGGGAGATCATGATTGGGATGAGTGATTTGTAGTTGCGTGGGCGGTAGTGCATAGTTGGAAAAGGTTGATCGGTGCGGGATGAGTGCTGCTTGGAGTCTGGATGTGCTGTTGGAGGCTGAATGAGTGCTGGTGGAGATTGGATGTGCTGCTGGAGATTGGATGAGTGCTGCTGGAGATTGGATGTGCTGTTGGAGGCTGAATGAGTGCTGCTGGAGATTGGATGTGATGCTGGAGATTGGATGTTGCTGCTGGTGATAGGATGAGTGCTGCTGGAGATTGGATGTGCTGCTGGTGATAGGATGAGTGCTGCTGGAGATTGGGTGTGGCTGCTGTATATATGTGTATATATGGATATATGTGTGGTGTGTGGAAAACTACACACACACACACACACACAGTGCAATGTCTTGCTGTACATTACAACTGAGACTGTTCTGTGTACAATAAAAAACTGAAACTCCAGATAAAACCCTGGAAGTCTCAGCCTGACTACTGCTGTCCAGTCTGCAAGCCAAATTCCTACAGAACTCACAGTGATGCTGCTTGAATTGTTGTACAATCAATGCCCACTTCCAGACAGCCACTGCAAATCTCTCACTATCTCCCACCCAAACCCCTGCCTGCAACCTACCCCAGGGGGTAAGATCAGCAGAAAAATGGAAACTGCTGGCAGCTTGTCTCAGTGGATAAGAGAAGAGGACGTCTGAGTTCAATAAAAAAAATGCAGTAAAAATGCCTGGCTGCCTGGCGGCAACAGCACAAAAAAGAACAAATATCTTCTTCAGCAATAGCAAATTGTAGCAATAGCAATTGAATAAAAATTTGAGACACTCTGATAGAGCTCAAACAGCAAACAACCTTCTCAGATAGACCCAAGAAGAAAATGCACTGTGGTTATACTTGCTCAAGGTAGAAAATACAGCAGGAACAGCATTACAGAGCAGTGATTGGCTGAATTAGAAAAAATGCTTTGCTCTGATACGTTGGCATTCTGGTCTCCTTGCCAACTTGTCTGACCCCACTCTATGACAGGGCTGTGAGGTCACTTATGAATCACAGGAAAGGGCTGGTGTTATGGATACTCCCACATGACCTTCTCCTATTTCAAAAGGCTGCTAAGAAAGCACTGTGAACCAAACAAATGAAACTAATATGATATGTTTCATTCATGGCGGATCACCATTCATTTCACGGTCCCACAAATCAAACGAATAGGGACATATTCTTTGCAGATGCCACATTTGTTGAAAACAAATGCACATCCCTACAACATAGTTGCATTCCCACAATGCTCACAGGTCCTTACAAGATAGCATATCCCTTTGTGGTTGCATGCACTCATACACAGATGCACTATGCTGCACCTACCTAAGCAAATTGTCAACTATCATGTCCAGATGGTTGGTAAGAGCCTTGTCCATTGGGATGACATGTTGGTAAGGTAAGCTTCTCGGGAAGGTGACCCATGGATGCTGGTCAGACAGTGTGAAGGCAGGATTGGGAATCAGATGGTGTCATGCCTTCACTTGTATTTGCAAGTCACCTCAGAAATGTCAACATCATGATATAGTTTCTAATGACTAAGACCACCCACATGTTTTTAAGAAAAGGTTCATGTCATTGAACCCAGTACAAAAGTGTGTTAGAAGCTTTTTGCTTCACCTTACCTGTCACAGGTAGCCTTAGTCAGATATGGAGATGTCACGGTGCTGCAAGGCCCTTTGCCATTCTAGCTCAGGGCTAGTCATGTGGTGCTTCACTATGTATGTATGTATGTATGTACATAGAAAATATGCTAAGTACTTTGCTTGTTGTGATAGTTAGTCCTTATGCTGTCTGTGGTAACCCTTAAAGCACATAGGTTGAGGACTCTGGAGGCAAACAATTGCAAAATGATCCGTTTCCAAGGTCAGTCACCAACTTTCAGGGCTTTTATGGTTGCAGGCCCTTGCTAATCTACGTGGCTGGCAGGACTTGTAGCCAAACTGGAAGATTTGCTGTCCTATAGGCTGTGCCTCATGTGTTGTTGTCACGTTTAGTAGTGAGCAGGGCAGGTGTGCTAATAGACTCTTAATCATCAGCTTTGTACATGGTCCTGCCTGCCAGAAAAATATCTACTTGGAATGCCCACTGGCACTCTAGTATTCAAGGTCATGTAGATACCAAAACTTTCACCTAATGAACCCTTAAGAGAAAAAGCATACAATCAAAACAGACAAGCAGGAAGTATTCTTTCAAACCTGTGACCACTTTATTCCACAACAAATATCAACAGATTGAAAGCAAGTCAACGTCTTTGCTAATCACATTCTGCAAGGACAAGACATGTAACAGCACATTGAGTGTAGACCTCTACATACATTGTTCCAAATGGTAACATTACATATACAATATCAGCATCTTATCTTTTTTCACAATCATGATTATAGCAAAGAACATAGAAAGCAGAATTATCACCCCAATAGCTAGAATACAACACTAATATTAGAGCTGATAGCAGCACAACTATGAAGTTAACCAAAAGGCCCTCAGACAGTCCATGCTGAAAGAGTGCTCTCAAAGGGGGGGACAGCCTAAGGGCCAAGTCAGCAAAGGTAAAGTAGCAGGCAGTAGGACCAGGACTGGAGAGCACAGCATGGAGACAGGAGCCCCAGGTAAAGACACCTCAGCATGGAGGCAGGAACCCCAGGAGAAGAAACAGCAATGGAGGTACCAGATCCAGGAGAAGACACAGCAGCATTGAGGTAGCTTCAGGGGATGAGATGAGACACAGCAGCATGGAGGTTGCAGCAGTATGAGAGGACATCAAATGAGACACCAGCATGGAGGCAGCTGCAGGAAGAGCTGGGATGAGATGAGACACCAGCATGGAGGCAGCAGCAGCATGAGATGAGATAGACACCAGCTTCAGAAGCAGGAGATTAGACATGAAGAGAAGAGGCAGAAGCTGGACCATGACTGGAGACCACATCAAGGAAGCTGTAGTATGGGCAGAGCATCAAGGAGGGCTTCAGAACTAGGCAGCAGGATAACAGTGGCAGAGAGTAGACTATCACCTTCAGAAAGCCGACACAGGTATTCTGTAGTGAGGACAGGCTTAGCAGTCTTCTTTTATCTAACCAGCATAGGAACTCTGTAGTGAGGACGGGCCCTGCAATCTTCTTCTATCTAACCAGCACAGGAACTCTGTTATGAGGACAGGCCCAGCAGTCTTCATACATCTAGCCAGCACAGGAACTCTCTCCAGAGGCCTGGCCAGGCTTGTTCATCAAGCCTTGATTCTAGGCATTACAGGGCATCAGTTGTGAATATTCATGGCTCTTTGCCATTCTGTGGCTTGCCACTTGGTGGTGGCATGTCTTTGGGTGGCCTAACCCTGTCGTCTGTTGGGAAAGGGACTCTATGCAGGATGCTTGGGAAGGCACTGGTGGAGGCTCTGGCATTCTTTGGAGAATCTGGGTGAGGATGCAGGTGGAATAATTTATTGTCATTGCCATTGTGGTCAACACTTGTGTGTGGGCTACCATCTAGTCATACAGGGTCTGGGTCTTCCTATTAACAGCCCTCCTGATAAGCACTAGCTCTGCCTGTATGTGGTGGCAGTGGACACCATGGCTCCTTTTCAGCCAGTCCAGCTGCTTGTGGATTGAGGCCTTGTTTGGTGCTAGTGGTTGTGCCAGAGATGGTGATGGTGCTGTGCTGGTCATGGGCAGAGTGGAGGTTTAATCCTCTAGAAGTGGCATGAGAGGTCTGGTAGGCTGCTCAATCTCAGTGTTTTCTGCCTCATGCTAGCCATGTTGTGTGCTGGAGCGAGGTTGTGCTGGTTCTATTGTGAGCCACTGCAGGCCGAGTTCTTCCATGAAGCTGGAAAGATTTAGGATCACATTCAATGAGCTGGCTGAGCTAAGGGCTTACAGGATCTGATTGTGTTCAGGAGGCTTCTGCTGTTGCTTTTCCTCCTCCTCCTTCTCGCAGTACTGTGTGTGAGCATCTATATGCAAGGGGGTATGGAAAAATGCTGTTGCATGGCTGGTCTTTGGCTCTTCACTGCTGGTCTCTAGCTCTTCCCTACTGATCCCTGAGGCTGCACAATTGGGACTAACAGCCCTGGACAAGATCTGTGGAAACAAATAAGAAGACAAATACAAAAGTCAAGAGATACATAGACTCTTTGGCATGAGATGCATACTTTGCATGTCAATCAATGTGAGCATCTTATCTATATAAATAAAAATGTTAAATAGTTTGTACATCATCGCTAATCTCGCCAACCGCTTAACCGAATGCGTTCAAATTTGCACACAACATTCACTCCTATACGGAAGGATCTTATACACTTACATTACATATAGGTCACACCTGTGACAGGTAATACAAGTTTTAAAATTGCTTACACAAAACAGCGACATCTGGTGGCCGTCAGCGTAAGCGCAACCTCTTACACTTTCACACACACTCACACACCACACCCCACCCCCACTCAGGGCTATTGTCTTTCATTCACACTCCCTCATAACACACAGAAATCCACACTCATCACACCACACACCCCCACCCACACGCCTGCCAATGTCACTTACTTCACCCACCCTCCTAAAACACACCAAAACATGGATTCCTGGCTGCTACATTGGGAAGCCATGCATTTCACACACCCTCCGAAATTAAATTAAAGTACCCTCTTCCACCCACCCACGCACTGCACTCCGATCACACACTACACCTGATACAAGTCCGTGCTTCTCCGCCGGCACCACAGGAATGGTCCGGGACACATCGCATTCAGTAGGGCCGTCGGATGCCAGCAACCAAAATGGTGCCGGCAGACCTTGCCCTTACTATGCTATACAGAGACAACAATGATGTCGGTACACCATGTGACATAGTAAGGGCAAGAGCCCGTCGGCGCCATATCCTTAGTGGACATTTGCCCTTACTAGGTCAGGAATCCTGACGCACATCTTTCACCGGTGAAGTTTTGCGACATGGCAGCCGGCGGAACAAACCCTAGCACACACCCTCGCCACTGGCTGGCAGTTTACACAGGTAGCCGGGGAGGAGCACGGTGGGGGACCGTTCTTATTTTCCGCCGCGTGTTTTTCACAGGGGGGGGGGTGCTCATTCTCCACATCTCCCGAGAGGGGGGCTGTAGCGTGTTTTGCTCTATTTCGCCGGGTTGGGGGGGGGGGGGCCAGGAAGGTGTGATTGCATATTTAAACTATTCTTTGCTGGTGCTGTTCATTTGGGGTAAAAAAAAACCAAAACACACAAACTGTAACCCTTACTGCTCTGTTCTGTTTTTTCAACTTAACCAGGCTCAGCCACAGCAACGCGTGAACCGATTGCTTTCAAATTTGGACACAAGCTTCACCTCACATACGGCAAGGTTCTTCTACACTTACGTTATATATATGTCACACCGGGGGCAGGTAAAAAAGTTTTAAAATTTGGTTCCACAAAACAGCAACATCTGCTGGACGTAAGTGCAAGGTCTTACACCTTGCACAAACGCTCACACCCCACACACATGTGACCAATGTTTGGGATTCACACACCCTCCGACCAGACACAAATCCAATTGTGCACCAGACACAAATCCAATTGTGCACACATGCCAATTGTACTTACTTCACACACCCTCCCAAAACACACAAACACCCACAAAATTCCAGCATGATACACCGGGAGGCCACTCACATGCCACATGTTTGCTATTCCCACTCCCTACGAACTCACACAAAAACACCTTCCTCACACCCCCTCCCGCACATGACTTTTCTACTTACTGCCCACACCCTCAGAATGCACGCAAAATGGCAGAATAGTTCGGGCTGCTCCAGCGGGGGGGGGGCAACACCGCTCCTGAACACATCGCATACACTACGGCCGTCGGCTGCCAGCAATCAAAATGGCGCCGATGGCTCTGTCCCTTACTAGGACACTCGGGAACGCCAATGGCGGCAGTAGCCCATGTGACATTGTAAGGGCGAGGGCCCGTCGACGCCATTTTCTGGACTGGCAACCGGCGCACCTTCGCCCTTACTATCTGAGCGAGACGACCACTCCCATTGCTCCACCCCACTTACAGAGTAAGTTCTAACAGCCGTCGGAGACAGTTTCAGTGCTGGCTGCCAAGGGCCCGGCACTAATACTTCCATGCCGGAACGAACGCCCGCTCCACCGACTACCATTTTTGACAGGTATCGGCGGGCCTGCAGGGGGGGGGGGGGGCGTGGGGATGTTATTGCGTCCATGTTCGGGGTGGGGCAGGGGGCGGTTATCCCCATTCTCTTTTCTTTCTTTTCCACTTAACCTGGCTCTGCCACTGCAACGCGTGGCCGGGTACAGCTAGTGCTAAATAATGTGCACAAACGTAGCAGCTTTGATGTGAACTTTCTGACTCCAGCTCGTGTGGTGTCCAGCCACTCAATCATGCACTTGAACACATCCGGTCCCAGCTGTTGTATGACGCGCTCCTCCATGGTGTCAGCACTGACACAGGGCTCCTCCACCAATATGCCAGATGTACCTGATGTGATTCACCACCTTGGTCTTTATGTCTCATGTCATTGTGCATTGAGATTGCCATGGTGATGGTGTGCCAGATCTGGCCCTTGGCTTTCCTTAAGGTCTTGACCTCTCGGATACCTAACAGAATGGCAAAATTTTCATGGACTCCAGCCATGATCATCTTGTTGTCCTTTGGGCTGAACTTCAATGCCCTGCTGCTTGGCTGCCTGAAGGGGGGATGCCACTTCCGCTTCTGAAGATGTGTCCTCCATTTCCTCACTCTTGCTCCTCCTCCCCCCCCCCCCTTCCTGTACCTACACTACTGACTACCACCCTCTCTTCCCTCTATGCCTTTCCTTATCCTGTTGTCTTTCTTTTACCGGATTCAGCTGCCTATCCCCAACCTCATTCTGTCTCCTATTCCTTACCCCCTCCCTATCTCTACTCCTGTCCCTATTCATACTCCTACTCTGCCTCCTTCCCCTAGCACTCCTGCTCTCATCCTCCCTCCTCCTTCTTCCCCCTTTCTCTCCTCTCACCTCTCCACTCCTCTCTCCCCCTGCCTCTGATGCCCAATCAATACCAACTCACCTCACGGCTCCTCCTCTCCACTCCTCCTCTTCCTTACCACCATGCATCACCACCACACCTACCACTCCTCCTCCTCACCACATGCCTCACCACTCCTTCTCCTCCTCACCACATGCCTCACCACTCCTCCTCCAGCTCACCACCACTCCTCCTCCTGACACAAACACAGAAAAACTGACAAAAACGTTCACTCACACAAAACAAAAGATCAAAGTAAAGGGAAACAGATGAGAACAGATGTCAAGACAACATAGTCAGGAAATCACAATGTATAAGCTCCTGCTCTCACTAATCCACACACCAATTCTCCTCTCATCTCTCCAATTCCTGCCACACCCTCAAAGAGGCAGGTGCAGGAAGCCAGTATATATATAAATTTAAAAATGTGCCACACGCAAATCAGCATGCGCCATGTAAAATGACACACAATGCGCTAACCCAACACACAATGCGCTGACACAATGCATGATGCAATAACTTCCTCTGCACTCTGATACACAAGATATTAGTCTAACCATACCCATTTTTTGTTGTGGGTGCTTATTCTGTTATAATTATAGAATTTGATTAATCA
Organism: Rhinatrema bivittatum; assembly: GCF_901001135.1. Classification (NCBI taxonomy): domain Eukaryota; kingdom Metazoa; phylum Chordata; class Amphibia; order Gymnophiona; family Rhinatrematidae; genus Rhinatrema; species Rhinatrema bivittatum. The sequence continues at coordinate 59,824,984 of NC_042630.1, read as the reverse complement.
AGGCCTTGGTTTGCTTATTTATAAGTTGAAAGCATTGCAGATGTTAAAAAATTCAGCTGCTAGATTGATCTCCAGCCATCCTGTGAGAGAGCATATCACTCCAGTTTTGAAAGATCTGCACTGGTTTCCAGTTTCTTCACAAGTCTCTTATAACATTTTATTGATCATACATAAATTAATTTCTTTGGACTCATCCACATGGATACATACTCTCTTTTATCTTTATAACCCAACAAAGACACTATATCCATCACAGTGAGGACTGTTGGATGTCCCATCTGTTCGGCACACTCAGCTTTCTCAGTTGTAGCAAACTTTTAAAAGATGGTGGGCTGCTAGCTAGCACAACATCTTTTAAAAGTTTACTGAAAACATTTTTTTTCAGACTAGCCTTTGACTAAATTAAGAGATAGCCCATAGATACAGTTTATGGGAAATTATTTGTGTTTTCATTTGTTGCATCACTGGATTTGTTTGGTTTTTGAGCAAATGAATTGAAACTGTCTGAAATGTATTTATTTTTATATTCTGCTTGTCAGCACTTCGAAGTGTACATCAAAGTGGATTACATCCAGGTACTATAGGTTCAGTCCTTTGCATTACATTCATGGTTTTAATTTTGTATGTTGTTATTGCTCATCATTTAGAGCTTCGGCATTAGCAGTATGTAAATACAAATAAATGTATTATTAATTAATTTAATCCATCCAGTCTATGCAGCAAGTTGCCTACAATAGTAACTGCCGCTCTGTGCAGGTTACCCCACGCAAAAATGTTAAACCTAAAGTTAATCAATTCTTTCATATCCATTCTCTAGGCTCTAGGTATCAACATTTTCTTCATTCCCATCCTCTAGCCTCTAGAAATACACAGTTTTCATTTCAAATCTGTTTTATCCAAGAAACAACAATTGTTGTTTCTTGAATTCCTGGATTATTGCATTTGTTTAAATGTTATAAGTCAATAAAAAAATAATAATAATAAAAAAAACAAATCTGTTTTATCTAGGGATCTGCAGTGTTTATCCTATGCTTGTATTTTTCTTTATCCATGTTTGTCCTTTGTTTGAAAAAGTGCATGTCATGCAAGCTATATAATTAATAAAGAATTAAGCATCACAGCTCCTCTAAACATCAAACTAAGGTTTGATACTTTATCAGTTTTTCATTATTGGAAGAACCAAGAAACAAGAGCATAATAGTGCCTGATGGACTTTCAGAAGGCTCTAATAAGTATTTTTCCTTTCATATTATTTTCTAGTAATGATTTTTCTGAGAGCATTTTTTACTTCTTGATTTTTCAAACTATAAATCAGAGGGTTTAACATGGGGATGAATACTGTGTACAGGAGGGCGAATATTTTGTCTTGCTCTGGTGATTGCATTGAACTTGGCCTCATGTAGACAAACATAACTGTCCCATAGAACAGAAAAACAACTGTGAGGTGGGAGAAGCAGGTGGAGAAGGCCTTGCTTCGCCCATCAGAAAAGTGGGTTTTCAGGATAGCTGCAATTATAAAGAAATAGGATGACAGAATTAGAAGAAATGGGATGAGAACAATAACTGCTCCTTCAGAAATTACTAGTATTTCAAAGTTATGAGTATCACTACAAGATAATTTTAGGAGTGCCGTAATATCACAGAAGAAATGATTAATCTCATTGGAACGACAGTAGGAGAACTGAGATAGTAAAATTTCAAGCGGAACTTCATCTAGACAGCCAGTTATCCATGCAGCTGCCATCAGTAAGACACAGATCCTTTTATTCATCATGAGTGAGTAACGTAAGGGGTTGCAGATTGCCACAAAGCGGTCATAGGCCATGGCAGTGAGAACGTAGAATTCAGTGCTTGTTAAACTTAAGACACAGTAAAGCTGTGTCATACATAGAGAGAAGGAAATGAATGTTTTCCCTTTTATGAGACTTTGCAGCATTGTTGAGAAAGTGACTGTGGTGTTACAGATATCTAAGACAGACAAGTTACTGAGGAAGAAGTACATGGGTTTGTGGAGATGATGGTCAGACCACATTAATGTTAAAAATCCAAGGTTTCCCAGAATAGAGATAAAAAAGGCTGGTAAAACTATTGCATAAATTAAGATTTCCTCTTTAGAATGTTTATTAAAGCCCAGAATAATGAATCCTGTTGTCCATGTCTTATTCGCCATCTCCATTGTTTCAGATACCATCATCTGTTAGAATATCAAGAAAGAGATGAAAACATTGCAGTTGAAAAAATAATATATTTTTCAATGTACAGGAGATCCCAATCATGTATATGGCTACCAGAGTTGAAATCCACTTAAGTCATTTGATTCTTTTCAAAGAATTAAAAAGCAGTAGATACTTGTTTTAAATCATTTATCAACCTTTGTTATCACAGTTTTCACATATTCCCTCCCAACAAAACAGATATAGATAGGAGGAAGAGTACACTTTATAAAGTAGATGAAGACACAGTTTCTCAAAATTACCATATTAGGCAGAGCTTGTAAGAGGTGAGATAGTTCACAATTTATTAATTAATGGGCAGGGAAATGTACAATGATCTAAGGAGACAAGAGCTCACATTTATGATTTCTGTGGGAGGCTGGATGAAATTTAATGTGGACAAGTACAAATTGATGCAAGTAGGGAAAATAAACCCACACTGTATTTACATGATGATAGGTTTCATATTAGGAGTTACCACTCAGGAAAAGAATCTGGGAGTCATCGTGGACAATACTATGAAATCCTCAACTAAGTGTGCTGGTTGGTAAAAAGCAAACAAGCAGAATGTTGGTTTAATAGACATTTCGGTCACATTAGTGTTGCGTTTTGCCAGTCACAGGTTCATCCCACAACTGGCTGCTCTTATCTCCAGCCCCAGGTTGAAGGGGACCCACTGATGCCATAGCTGGGTGAAGACACATCTGGCAGCCATGCAGGCCCAACATGCCGTGCTAGGAAGACCACTCAGCTGAGCGGGGCGTTCCTAGACGTGCACCTGGGTCAGGTACTCCTAAAGGGCCCACCGTGGGAAATCCACCATTGCGCCCCAGGAAGACATCACAGGCCTTCCCCTCTATAAGGCGTGCTCTGCCCTGCCTCAGACACCTTGGCAAACTCCTCAGAGTAGCAGATTGCCTCTTTGCTCTGGTTCCTGATCCTGTTCCAGTATCTTGTCTTCATTTCTTGGTTCCTTCCCAAATCTTCGAATTTCCTGCGTTCCTATCTTGTGGTTCTTCCTCTGTCTTCAGTGTCTTCCTGTTGTTCCATCTTGCCTCTTTCCCCTGATGGACTTCTTAGCTTGACCTCGGTTCAGATCCCTGGCTTTCTCTTCATTTGGATTCCTAGCTTGAGTACATTTGACTTCTGCCTGCCTTGTGATCACTGCTTGCTCCTTGTCTTGCTGAACTCTGCCTTCCCATGGCCACTGCTTGCTCTCATCATTCTTGCCTGTTGCCTGCCCTGACCACTGCTTGGAATGACTTTGTTCTATTCCTGCTGGCCAACAACATCTTCTGCGATGGATTCATCTCTTCACAGAGGCCACAGTACCCAAGGGCCACAGTACCCAAGGGCTCAACCTAAGGGTAACGAGGGCTGGTGTTGGTGAAGTTCCTGTTGGGCCTCTGCTACAGCCAGCTCTGCCTGCTGATGGCGAGGACCTGCAGGGCCCCTCCCTGTGGGTAGCACCAAACTCACTTTGGTTCAAGGGTCCACTTCCACAACAATTAGCATTAAGCCCTGGGAACTCCTGTTTTTCAGCTACTGCAATGCAGGTTAGAGAAAGGGGAGGTTACTATTCTGAACAGCCCCTCCTTTAGAGGGTGCTAGACTGACCATCTCCTAGGAAGTTTTCTTAGCAGCTTTCTTCATAGAGATTGTGGACAATCCCTTTAGGTTTGCTGTGAGTTAGGTGGCAGTAGGAGCATTTCTTGCATTTGGATTTTCAGGCCCAGTTGGAGGAACCAGGCACCTTTGCCTGGGGCACCTGAACACTGTCAGAATGTGATGTCTTCCTGTCCACTCACTGGCTGGTTGAGATTTCCCTCTGAGTTGATAAATTCTGTTGAAAGTGAATAGCTTTTTGAGAATCAGAAGGAAGATTACTGGCTGCTCCTTCCTTCTTGTATTACAACTGAAAGAGCGGCCTTTTCCAAGGGGATCCCTCCTATCTGGGATCCAGAGAGAGAGAGAAACAAAGAAGTGAAAGATTATCTAACTGTGAGAAAGGACAGTCTGAAATATTGAGGACACCAATCAGGATTTCATTCCCTGGGGAGAGAGAGGATTGGACTCTGTGCTCAAACTGTGTTTTACCATTTTTACCAGTTTGGGAAATGGGTTTTCCTATCCATCTAAAGAATACCTTCTCCCCTGGGAACTCTACTTAAGCAAGCCCTGGAGTGTGGAAGTCTCCCTGGCTCTTATATAGATTCCTACACAGATAGAGGAAAAAGAACGTTGACAAAAGAAAAAAAAAACGGTGGTGCTGAGGAAAAAAAGTGCAATTTTTCACCTGATTTTTCATTAGTAAAGACTTTAATTTTGGACACTAACCCAGTGGCTCCAGGGTGGTTATTGGGCATTGAGGTAACATACCCTTCTCCCAGGGACAAGAAGAAGGTACAAAGGGGCACCCTCAGCATGCCGGGCCTTGAAAGGGAAATCTTTCCCCCATCCAATAAAGAATCCAAGCATTGGGGTTAAGACACTGTGGGGTACATTTTAAAAGAGAGCGCGCACCCATACTTTTGTTCGCGCATCAGGTGCGAACAAAAGTACGCTGGATTATATAAGATACGCGTGTAGCCACGCGTATCTTATAAAATCCGGGGTCGGCGCGCGCAAGGGGGTGCACATCTGTGCAACTTGCGCACGCTGAGCCCTGCGCGCGCTGCCCATTCCCTCCGAGGCCGCTCCAAAATCGGAGCGGCCTCGGAGGGAATGGGCTGTGCGCGCAATCTTTGAGCTAGCCTGAGGTTCCAGCCACAAAGAGACTATCAAACTCTTTTATGGCCCCATCGGGATGGAGTTACATTAGGAATTATAAGGAAAGAGATGGAGACTAAAATGGAGAACGTCATAGAACCTCTGCATTGCTCCATGGTGAGACTAAACCTAGACAATTCTGGTTGGCCCATCTCAAAATAAAAAACTGGAAAAGAAGAGCAACCAAAATGATTTAGGGGATGGAAAGGCTAATGAGGTAAAGGTTGTTCAACTTGGAGAAGAGAATTCTGAGGGGTGATATGATAGAGGTAGAATAGAATGGGTAAATATGAATTGGTTATTTTCTCTTTCAAAAAATACAAATATTAGGGGACACTCCATGAAGCTAGTAATTAACACATTTAAAACATACTGAAGAAAATTCTTTTTCACTTAATGTACAACTAAGCTCTAGAATTCATTGCTGGAGGATGTGGTAAAGTCAGTTAGTGTAGCTGAGTTAAGACAACTTCCTAGAGAAGTACAAAGTCATTACTTATCCCTGGGTGTTACAGCATGGGATCTATCTGCTGTTTGGGATTCTGTCAGGTACTTGTGATATGGATAGGCCATTGCTAGAAACAGGATCATGGGCTTGATGGACCCTTCGTCTGGTCCAGTAAGGCAATTCTTATGCAGACTCAGAATAAATGTATTGGAGTCTTCTGCTTGACACTTCTCTCCCAACTAAAAAGTCACTTCAATTGGAGATTTATCTAGATATCCATGCAGCACTCATGGATCAGTTCTGTGATCTCAGATGTGTACCACTGATGGATCATCAGATTGGAAGCATCCCATATCCTAGAGATCTTTCACAAATGACAGGAACTTATTCTGCCAACCTACAGATAGGGCATTTTATTCTGGAATTTGTAGCAAAAAAAAAAAAGTCGTCATGGGATCAGTTTTTGCAGCTTTTTACTCTGTCAGTTGATTTTGGGGACCTTCCAGGAGTCACTTCTGTTCCTCTCTCCGATTAGAGGCTATGAACAATTTCGTCTTATTTATTACTTATTTAGTCTTATTACTTATTGTCTTATTTAGTACTTATTTATTAATACAATTTCCGTCTATGAACAATTTCAAGAAGAAATTGAAAACATGGCTGTTCATCCAAGCCTACCCAGAATAAAAGTCATTAATCCGTGCCAAAGTAGACCACAATAGGCCTACCCCCTTTTTTTCTCATATTGAGGAACTATGTTTTGTTATACTCCATCTCCTCACCTCGAGGACCTTGTTTTAGTTAACCTGTCTTTCTGAGCTGCCTGTCGTTACCCCCCCTCCCAGTTGAATTTCCTGTTAAAATGTAATTTTCCAAACCTTATTTGTTTACTGTAAACCGACATGATGTCCACAACGAATGCCGGTATATAAAAATGTTTAAATAAATAAATAAATAGAGGCAAACCAATGTCCCTCTACAAGTCATCACACCCCAGTGCCTGACACATATCAACAATGCACACATCACATAAACAGGGTGCAAAGAATTAAGGAAACACCATCTTTGGAATAGAACATGGAAAGTCTGTATAGGTAGAGGAAACAGGCCATGCAGGACTGCAGTTATTTTGAACCCATGGACTTTCCAGAAATTTTCTAGGGGAAAGATGGCAGGTACTTTCCTATTGAAAATCACTCCATGGGGACAAAGGGCTCATAAACCATGCACCTCATTTTCATAGAGGCTAAATTTTGGCTGGGGAAACATGAGAAATCATTGGAATGCACAATATATGTGCGCTCTTTCCTAACTTATCCCAAAGAAATTATGCCCCCCAGAAATGCCTCCGCTTAACTCAGCTAAAAGTGAAACTCCCATGCACAATTTTAGTGGGGTTAACAGTGGGCATATTTCAGACAGCTCTTTTAGCTGAGTAAAGGGAGATTTACCTGGAAAAAAGATTTTTGAAATGTTTATTTTACTTTTACTTATTTATTAATACAATTTATATCCCGCCCCTTCAATAGGATTGTTCAAGGCGGGTTACAATTCTACATTCAAAAAATATTATAAAGGGTGCAAACACATAATAAGCAAAGTTACATATTAACATTAATTGAAAACATCTTGCAAAAATATAGGTCCTGGTTTTCAAAAGCCAAGTATACGTGTAAATCGGGGTATAGGGACGGTAACTTTCAAACCCGCGCACGGGCATCCATTTATACGCGAAGTTGCCGGCACACACACATGGATGTAGCGATTTTATAACATGCACGCATCGAAGTCTGCACATTATAAAATCTACTTCCCGCGTGTGCATGCACGTTCGATTTTATATCAGCACACGCATGTGCATGTGAATGCCATATTGCGCACGTAAGTCGGGGAGATTTCGGTAGATGCACACAGTGACCCGATAGGCCCTATTCCTTGTTCCCTCCCAATCTGCTCCAATAAAGGAGCGGACTGGGAGAGAACTTCCTAACCCCCCTACCTAAGCTGCCTCCCTTTTCTCCTACTAGCCGCAACCTCTAAAGCCCTCTAACTACCCTAGATCTTATTGTTTTTCAACTTGCCCGCTCTCTGGAGCTGCAGGAGGTTGTGTGTGTGGGCTGGTTGCCTCCTGCTGCGTGCTATAGCGGGTCAGTACCTAACGGCGCTGTCCCAGCCTGCCCATGCTCCGTCCCACCCCTTTTCCCCAAACCCATTCTTTTGCGTGTACCAGGAGATACACGCGTGGCCACAGGTATTTGAAAATCGACGCAGCGTGCGCATCCCGGCCACGCACGTATCTCCTGGTATAGGTGCGCATAGTTCTTTGAAAATTCGGTCTGAAATGTGTAAATGTACTTCACTCATGTAAGTGGGCTTTTGAAAATTGCTACAATACATGCCATTGAATTGTCCATAGGATTTACCTACAAAAGTGCACTTTGAAAATTGCCACAAGAGTATGTTACATTTTGAAAATTCACCTGATAGCTCTTAAGCTTTTTCTGAACTTTTTAACATCACGTTCTCTCCTCAGTTGTATGGGTAACAGGTTCCACATTGCAGGAGCCACATAAGAAAAAAAACTCTTTTGCAGGTAGATTTTGAGCCAAACTCTATTAAGTGAATTTTCTAAAGGATTTATATATGGAAATGTAACTACTATCATAGCAATTGTACAGTGAACTTACACGAGCAAATCCTATGGACAATTCAATAGCATATATTGTAGCAATTTTCAAAAGCCCACTTTCTCGAGTATAGTGTATTTACTTGAGTAAAACCCAGTTTTATAAATGTAAATGCTTTTTAAAATCAGGACCAATGTGAGGGCAGGATTAGTAATTCTGCACTTTCTGATCTTAAATTATGTGTTGGGACATGATATTGCAGTTTATTTCCTAAAATATTCAAATGTTCTGAGTATAGTAACATATGAGTTGTTACCTATAATTTAAATTGTGAATGATATTTAATGGGGAACCAGTGCAGATCTCTTCAGACAGGAATGAAATGATCAAATCATTTTCCTCCCTTAATTGTTCTGGCAGCTGCGTCCTGGAACATCTGTAGTGCACGAAATATCTGAAGCAGCAGCCTGAGTAAACCATTGCAATAATTGATGTGGCTCGATTCAAGGGTCTGAACATCTGTTCTAAACAACAAGGGGGGTAATAGTGCTCTTAATGGTTTAGCCATGTTCATCACATGAGGACATGTTCATCACATGTTCATCACATGTTCATCACATGTTCATCACATGAGGATCACATGAGGACTCATTGAGAGTTTTGAGTCTAGGATTCACCCTTAGACCGCACCTCCGACAGGATTGGTATTAAAATGCCTTCCTGGGATCTGTAAATTTACTGGGTTAGGTGTTTTTTCCTACCCACAGGAGTTTAGTTTTTGCCACATTTAAACCAGACCCTTTTTTTTCCTAACCAGGGTTTAATTTCATGCATATTCTTCTGAAACTGGCCTAGTGGGGAAAATTACATTTTCACAAGGAATGAATATCTGTAATCATCTGTGTAAATAAAATAGTATAGCCCTAATTCCTTCAAGGATGTCCCAATAGCAGACATATAAACATTAAATAACACTGAGGAGAGAGAGGGCCCCTGAGGCACCCCTGAAAATGAGAGCCAAGAGGAATAATCAGGTCCTTCCTGTACTGTTTGTTTTCTCCCTTTTACATACGAGACAAACGATTTAAGGATGGTCCCTCTTTTACCATAATGACTAAGTTGATAAAAAAGAGAATTGTGATCCACCGAATCAAACTAATAGTCCTGTTTCTCTCCTCTCTAGATACAGATGTAATTAATCCATCACTGCAAATAATAGAAGTTCCCATCTCTCTGTCTCTCTTGTGATAAAAACATTTTCCCTTTGAATGCACAGAGAAAAAGTGTAGTTATTTAACATTAAATCCCGCATTAGTGTGCATTACTTCACAGCATTCCATGCTAGCAGACCCTCATTTCCATTAACTCCTTCCACTTACATGCTAAATGTAACATTTGCATGCAAACATGCATTGCAATATTTATCGTAAGCGTTAGGGCCCTAACATGAATTGAAAAATGACTCTGTCTGTCCATTTGGATACAGAGCTATTCTTATCAGCAATACTAACATCGCAGGAAGACAAAGAACTAGTTGACACTGAATAGTTACAATTTAGTCCTTAAAGTAATCTAATAGTATACTTATTTATTTATTTATTTAACACTTTTCTATACCGACTTTTATGAATAAATTCATATCAAATCGGTTTACAATGAACATGGGGTATAACTTAATAAACCATTTAACAAGAGGCAAAGTTACATATAACAAGGAGGCAGAACTTGGGGGAGCTAAGGTAGCCGGAAACAAAGGACAGCAGAACTAAATAAACAACAAAAACATAACTCCTAAACTAAGCGGGGTGCCTAGTCAGGTAAGCAGAGTCCGATCAGGTAGAATATTGATGGTTTTGAAAGTTAAGGGAAGGCTTGGAGGAAAAGCCAGGTCTTAAGTTTTTTTCGAAAGGTTAGAGGGCAGGGTTCCAGCCTGAGGTCTGTAGGCATGTTTTTTCCCCTCAACCCCATTTTATATCACAAGCAGAATATGCAGTAGCATAATCCTATGGTTTATTCTCTAAAGATTGAATAATTTAGAAAAGCTCCAAGGGCCAGTTTAAGGACTTTTCAAGTTGAAAGGCATAATAAACACTTTGGGCCAGATTTTAAAAGTTATGTGCGGGGGTAGATTTGTTCGCACAACCCGGTGCAAACAAATCTACACCTGATTTTATAACATGCGCGTGCATGTAACTTAAGATACGTTAGCTTCATTTTTATGTGCCTTAATGTAAACCATTGTGAAAATCTCTAGCCTTATCCCTGGGGGACAATAAACCAAACAAAAAAAAAAAAAAAACAACAACAACATTTTGCCATGGAGGCAACTAATACCTCACACTGAGGAATTTCTCCCACCTCCATCCTCTTAAGATACGCATATGCTTTATTATTCAAACTCCTCCACCACGCTTATTTGGTTGTGATTGTTCAAGATAATAAAGCCTTTTTGGCAAAGCTGATTTAATCAAATTGTATCAAACTTCTGATGCAAAGTTCTGTAATAAACAGATAGATAGCTAAAGCATGCTGATAAATCAGGCTTGTAGTAAAACCCTTTCCATTTGCAGAGCGAACATTAATTTACCCTCTCCAAACTGGTATCAACTCAGAAGTAACTGAAGATGTTTTGTTCTATAGCCAGATGTCTAGGTGGATATGTTAATATACAATATTACTCTTCTTTTCCATTAAATCTGCATAATGGTTATTATTCCAGCCATCATTAAAATTAACAATAATCCCCTCAACCCATTTTAATTCAGTCAGTCTGTACCCATGACGATCTAACAAAATCAATGTGTTAAAATAATTGAAATGTAGATTAGCAATTCAGTGAACTTAGAAAAGGAATAGCCTTGGTACTTCCATTGTCGGTAATGCATTGAAGTTCCCATGTCACATTGCTGAGCATATAAATAACAGATTTGTTTTTAAAAATCATGAAGTGTAACTGAAACACATTGGACCTGATTTCCAAAAGGATTTACAAGTGTAACACTGAATTTTATGCTCGTAAATGGGCTTTTGAAATTTGCTCGCAGGAGTTGTGCACATAAAAAGAAGAGCTGACCTCATTTAAGGGCTCACTTTAATCACCACAAAGGGAGGCTCTCTGAGGCACGGATTTTAAGAAGCGCACATATAACTGTATGCAAACAACCACTTGCACCCGCTCTGAAGGAGGTGTGTACAAGTCTGCCAGGGTTTCTGCACACAGCTCTAAGTTGTTTTTAAGTGGTCTTGTGCTGCATAAGACCCCTTTGAAAATTTGGGATAAAGTCTGTGAGTGCCTTCTACTTACACTCCTTAACCCTATGTGCACTTTATTAAAATTACCCTCAGTGGGCCAAGCTTCAAAACTCTGAGCATTTCCACAAAGTCCCTGGGTACATTTAGCTATGGGCTTTGCATCTGTTCTGAAATGGGAAGTACATGCATGAATATCCCTTTATAAAACTTCCTAATGAAAAAGCACCCATAGAGATTTACTAGGGGTGTGCATCCGTTTTCCACGTATTTGTAATCCGCAACTTATTTTTTGCTATCTGTTAAATACGTGGGGAGGCGAAACGCATCGCGACCCCCCACGTATTTAACAGATATCTGTTTTATTCGGCCTCCTAAATAAAAATTTAAACCCCCCACCCTCCTGACCCCCCCAAGACTTACCAAAACTCCCTGGTGGTCCAGCGGGGAGTCCAGAAGCCATCTCTGCACTCGTTTGCCTGTTTCATCACGGCGTGTCACAGGGGCTACCGGTGCCATTGGTCAGCCCCTGTCACATGGTCACCGGTACTATATTGTGCTCCTACCATGTGACAGGGGCTGACCAATGGCACCGGTAGCCCCTGTGACATAGTATGGGCAAAGGCTATCGGCGCCATTTTGAGTCCTGGCATCAGATGGCAGGTCGCTCCGGGACACCCGTTGGACCCACAGGGACTTTTGGCCAGCTTGGGGGGCCTCCTGACCCCCACAAGACTTGCCAAAAGTTCAGCAGTGGTCCGGGAGCGACCTCCTTCACGTCGGCCGGCCGATGCCAATACTCAAAATGGCGCCGATCGCCTTTGCCCTCACTATGACACACATAGAGAGGGCAAAGGCGATCGGCGCCATTTTGAGACTCAAAATCGCCGTCTGATGCCAATACTCAAAATGGCGCCGATCGCTGTCATAGTGAGGGCAAAGGCGATCGGCGTCATTTTGAGACTCAAAATCGCCGTCCGATGCCAATACTCAAATGGCGCCGATCGCCGTCATAGTGAGGGCAAAGGCGAGCGGCGCCATTTTGAGTATTGGCATCGGACGGCGATTTTGAGTCTCAAAATGGCACCGATCGCCTTTGCCCTCACTATGACGGCGATCGGCGCCATTTTGAGTATTGGCATAGGACGGCTGGCGTGAAGGAGGTCGCTCCCGGACCCCCGCTGGACTTTTGGCAAGTCTTGTGGGGGTCAGGAGGCCCCCCCCCAAGCTGGACAAAAGTCCCTGTGGGTCCAACGGGGGTCCCGGAGCGACCTGCCGTCCGATGCCAGGACTCAAAATGGTGCCGATAGCCTTCGCCCATACTATGTCACAGGGGCTACCAGTGCCATTGGTCAGCCCCTGTCACATGGTCGGAGCACAAGATGGCGCCGGTGACCATGTGACTGGGGCTGACCAATGGCACCGGTAGCCCCTGTGACACGCCGTGATGAAACCGGCAAACGAGTGCAGGGATGGCTTCCTGACTCCCCGCTAGACCACCAGGCAGTTTTGGTAAGTCTTGGGGGGGTCAGGAGGGTGGGGGGGTGTAGTTAATTTTAATTTTAGCTGGGACACTAATTTAACTCTCCGTAGTAACGTATTTACAGATCGACAACATGGAATTCTCCATACTTCCGCATGAAACGGAATTGACCCCCCACGAATACGTATCACGAATGCAACGAAAACATTTTGGCTGCACATCCCTAAGATTTACACCTGTCTTTCCTGCTGAGGCAGTTTTTCCCCCCTCAGAATCCATGCATTTAGGTTTGAAAATGAAAGCACAGTTACATTTATTCATTCCCTGTGCTCGCTTATTCTCTGGGAACATCTCCATTCAGTGCAGGTAATGTGCAATTACTTAAATTGTGGCAGAACGTGAATTCTTTTACCTGCACATGTGGGGAGGGGCAACTTCTAAATGGCCCTGTTAACCCTGTAAGTAGCCATTAACATGGACAAATTGCTTTGGAAAACGGGCCTCAGAATGTGGCTTTCTCAGAAGAAACACGTGACTGCACTTACACAGCATTTAATCTCTTCCTACTTAAAATATCAAAATAATGACTCTTTCTGGCCTACAAGCTCATCCCTTCTTTACTCCTTAAGATAAAACCCCCAATTCCTTATCTCATTCCAAACAGAAAAACCCTTTAACATTTATCAACTGTTAACCACTACCCATTGCTCTTTGTCCCCTTTACATCTGAAAAAAATATGAATCATGTCTCATTTGGTTCTTTTGAGTCTGACTTTTTAGTCCATACAATGCTGGATTTCCTTCTGCAATTCAGTTCACATGTGATATTTATTAACTTCCAGTACTGATCCTGCTTTCCTAATGTCCAGACTGCAGAGATGAGCCTTACTTTTATATTAACAACTCTCTTAATAAAGATTAACAATATATGCAGCTCACTTACTCTACTCAGTCATTGTACTTCTTCCTTCTCAATTGTAGAGTGTGGATCAGGCAGGAGGTTTAAAATAAGAAAAGGAGTGATGAAGCAAAAGCCAGACATTCAGACTCAAACTCTTTGGATGTATCTCAGAATAAACCTAAACCTTTTTTTTTATCATATGGATTTCAAGATAGCTCAACTCAGATTCCTATTTTAGTTCTGTTTAACACTCTAGACAATTGAGACATTATCTGTGTCACATTTCTTTCAAAAATGAGTAAGTAATAGAAGTTCTTAAATCATGTAATTTTTGTCCTGCTTTCATCTTGAAAAATATGGTAAATCTTAGAAGGATATAAATATTAGTCCATCAAACCAGTTGTTGATGTGAGCACATGAAGAAGAGACCTAGATGAGCAAACAAAAAGCATGGGTAGAGAAGACTTCCTAAGTGGATAAGGGAAGAGACATGAACATAGCAAAAGACATTGTCTACCTGGTAGATATGATGAGCTCTTTTATATCCCACATCATAAATTGCTTCCTTCTTTTCAACTTCTATTTTTCATTAAAAAAAAACAAAAAAAAAAAACAGAATAAAGTATCCTTGCTTGGCAGAGACATGTTTTCTGTTATATTGAAAAATGATTCTGAAGTCATGCTCCGAGATTTTGATCACGGAAACATCTCAATATTCAGAAAACAATAAGCCTTTATATTGCAGAAAAATGCAGAAGAATCCAGAAATGGCCTTTAATTCATTCTGTACTTCCGATCTGAGATCAGCATGCATATAAATGCAGCCTCAGTATGGTTTATTACTTACATCTTATGGAGTCTGTCTACTACTTAGAAGAGAAAAATAGCACAAGAAGTATCAAGCAGGGTCAGATGAACGGACCATCAAGACAGTCATTCAGTCTCTGAGAGTGACCAATCCAGATCTCTAAGAAATACCCAGCAGATCCCAAACATTAGATCCAATTCTTGTTACCCATTCACAGGGATAAATGTTGTTTTTCCCCAAGTCTACTTAGCTACTAATATTTCATAGCCTTTTCTTCCAGGAAAATGCCCAACCCCTTTTTTAAGTTCAGCTACTCTAAATGCATTGATTTCATCCTTCAGCAGCAAATTTCATAGCTTAATTGCGTGATGAGTAATAATTGTATTAAATCTAATTTGTTTTAAATCTCTCTTTTAATTCTTGTCATATCTCCAAGTCCTTGTGCAATTTGAAAAAATAAATAACCATTCCCTATAATGCATGTCCTACTGACTGTCAGTTTTGCAAAAAATGAATTTTCCATGATCAGTACAGTTAAATTAAATCCAATTATGTATCTTAAACACACAAACACACAAAAACTTGTAACAAGCAAATTTGAAATGGCTTACGCTGTGCAGTTGTGGCACAGTTTCTTCTTCTTCCTGAAAGACTTACAGATATTGAATCAGCCAGTTAATAAAGAGTGCTAAAGCTTATGGGACCTGATTGTTGGTGATGAGGGACCTCCCAGAGACAGGAACTCAAAAACTAACCAAGTAAACTTCTGAGTTATGTCTTATTTTGTATTTATTGTTCATAAGAATGTTTAGTTTTAAAGACTTTCACTGGAAGTGTTGACCTTGGATGTTGGATACAGTAAAAGTTGAAGCAGTATAAATGTCCCTCTGCACCCTTGCACTGCAGGGGAGTGAGGGTGCAGAGGGAAAGCACTGGGCCTACCTGCAGGCAGCACTGGAATGCAGAGCCATCCCACTGCTCTTCTTTTACACTCCCAGCAGCTCATGGTATTGGAGGGGTGGAGCTGGCCACACAGCAGGATTAGTGAACCTCCCTTGGTGTCCTGGGCTACACAGCAAGTGGACTTCACTTTTGCGTTCACCAGTTGTATACCTTGTTGTGCCCAGGCCTGCTGTCCATGTGACTGTTGTGCCTAAGTTATGGGATGCAAGTGAAATCTCATGCTGAACCCAGTATCCCTAGTCTCTGATGCCTTCTGATTGTGGCCTGGTTGAGCCATTTAAATGTAACTGGAGTAGGAAATGGGAGAGGAGAGCAGTGGGGGAGCTAAATGAGGCTACTCTGCTGGCTGTTGAAACAGAGAAATGTTATGATAGAAAAAATACAACATATGGCCTAACTAGTCTACCAGCTGTTCAGTTGTACAATCCCTACCATTCCCTCCAAGATTTTCTATGTTTATCTGATGTTTTATTGAATTAAAATTCTGTTCTTGTTTCCTTTACCTCCACAGGAAGGTTGGTCCATGCATCCACTACTCTCTCCTTAAATTACTCATGACTCTACTCCTTTTCACCCTTATCTTCCTTTCCTTTGAACAAGGCTGTTTCTTGTGCATGGAAACATTGAAGATATTTAAATGTCTCTATCATATCTCCTCTATTCCGCCTTTCTTCTAGGTATACATGTTCAGATCCTTGTTTTTCCCCATATGCTTAAAGACAAAGACCACTTATCAGTTTAGTAATCATCCTCTAGATCATCTACAAATGATTTATATCCTTTTCAATGTGTGATCTCTGGAACAGTAAACAGTATTCCAAATGATGTCTCATCAGTGATTTATACAGGGGAAATATCACCTCCATTTTTCTGCTGACAATTCCTCTCCCTATTCCCCACAGGTTGAGCTCTTGGTTCCAGGATACTGCAGTGCTTAGGCAAGGGTCCCATAGAGAGCAGAGAGGTGAAATCAAGTAGAAAGCCCATGTCAGGGCAGCAGTTGTTAATCAGCATCAATATCGAGGCAGAGGTTGGGGAAGGCAGAGATCAGGTGGTGTCAAGGTCCAGGCACTAGGCAGGGCAGGCATAGATCAGGTAGCATCAAGGTTCAGGCAGTGGTCAGGGCAGGCATAGATCAGATAGCATCAATGTCCAGGGAGATGTTAGGGCAGGTGGAGATCAAGACATGTAGTCAGAATCCAAAGCCAAGGTCAAAACCAGAAGTCTGAGAAAGACAAGACATGGAAAGTCAATGCAAGTCTGTACAAGGAGAGGAACAAGGAGGGGCAAGGAAAAAACAAGCAAGGCAGAACAGGGAAAGGTAAGGCAAGACAGCAGGAAGGTAAGACATGGCAAGGGGAGAGAATACAGCAGAAATGAAAAAAACAAACATTGCACAGGATGTAGGAGGACCTGTTGCTGAGGCATCAGCTTGTAGCATGGCTCGAGTTTAAATATCCAGCTGTGTGATGTCATTACTGGGTGCTGGCAATGATGTTTCCTGCTGCAGGATGCTTAAGTAGTGGTGCGCCATACATGCATGCACCTAAGAGATTCCAGAGAAAGAGTAGCATGGTGGCATCTTGGCCGTGTCAGCATTGGCGTAAGTGTGGCCAATCTTGAGGCCATCCCATGGCTGTCCATAAATTACACTTCCAATCTTATTTATGTTTGTTTTGTATGATCCTAGTGACTAGTCCTAGGCCTTCCACAGTTATCACCAAAGATAAATATTTGTTAAACAATTTTGCTTTTTCCTTATCAACCTCTATTTAAATCCTGAGGATTTACGCGAGTAACCTGTTTTACGCGTGCTGGGCCTAAGTCCCGGGGGTTTACAAAAGGGGTGATCTGGGGGCGGGGTGGTCCAGAGGCAGGGGCAGGATCGTGTGTCAGCAGCCTGCTGGTGTGCGCAACATGTGCCTGCCCAGAACAGGCACAAAAGGTAAGACAAAGGATGGGGGGAGGAGTTTACAGTAGGGCTAAGGAGGGAAAGAATAGGGGAAGGGATCGGAAGGTCAGGTTAGGGGGAAGGGAAAGGAATGGGGGAAGTCAGCGCGGCTTGGCACATGAAAGATGCACAATTTTGCACCCCCTTGCATGTGCTGACACATGATTTTATAACTTGTGTGCATGCCGGGTAGCAAGGGCACATGTATGCCCGCGTGCAACCTTTTAAAATCTACCCCTATGTGTGTGTGTGTGTGTGTGTGTGTGTGTGTGTGTGTGTGGGTGCATTCCTGTGACACATATAGGCTCTCACAGGCACACTAGCACACAGGCTCTCACACAGATTCACACTCATGCAGATTCACACAGATTCTCACAGATTCTCACACAGATTCTCACAACAGAGGCTCTCACACAGACACACACTCATGCATAGAAACACATACTCTCAAACATATACTAGCTCTTATGTTCTTATGATCTTATGTTCTCACTCAGTCATACATATAAACATGCTCAGACACATACACACATGGCCTCCTGTTGTTTTCAGGCCACCACGGACCTCAGGCCTCTTATTGTCTTTGGACCGTAGCAGGATGAACTCTACCATTGTCCCACGAGCCTTCTGTTATCTTCAAGCAGAGGTGAGCTGAGCTCTACTATGGCCCCGGGCTTCTTGTTGTCTTCGGGCTATGGCGGTATGAGCTCCACTATGGCCCTGCGGGCCTTCTGTTGTCTTTGGTCTATGGTGGGATGAGCTCCACCACAACTTACTGACCTTCCTGCTTCGCTCACCAAGGACCTGTAATCCCCTTGTACAGGTCCTTGGTGAGGCCTCACCTAGAGTACTGTGTTCAGTTCTGGAGACCGTATCTCCGAAGGGACAGAGACAGGATGGAGGTGGTCCAGAGAAGGGCGACGAAAAAAGGTGGAAGGTCTTCATAGAATGACTTATGAGGAGAGATTGAAGAATCTAAATATGTACACCCTGGAGGAAAGGAGGAGCAGGGGTGATATGATTCAAACTTTCAGATACTTGAAAGGTTTTAATGATCCAAAGACAATGACAAACCTTTTCTGTTGCAAAAAAATCAGCAGAACCAGGGGTCATGATTTAAAACTCCAGGGAGGAAAACTCAGAACCAATGTCAGGAAGTATTTCTTCACGGAGAGGGTGGTGGATGCCTGGAATGCCCTTCCGGAGGGAAGTGGTGAAGACCAAATCTGTGAAGGATTTCAAAGGGGCGTGGGATAAACACTGTGGATCCATAAAGTCTAGAGGATGTGAATGAAGAGAAGAGGCAAGGGGTGGCTTGCTTGCAGGAATGACGGCTACTACCTGGAGATTAATATCCTTATTCAATAAACATGCACACAGTTAATGTGACTCCAATATTGCTCTATGCTTCAACGGCAAGAGGAAATGTGGAAAAAAGGATTTGCATCCACAAAAAAGCAGGGGAGTAGCTTGCTTGTTACGGTGGTTACTACCCCAAATCAAATAAGCATGATACTTCACTTTCAATGCACATCCAGCATAGCTCTCTCCTTCAACGGCAAGGAAAATGAAGAAAAGTTGATTTATATTCAGCATCAACCAACAAGGAATGAATTACATAGTCTGGGTAAACAAATAAGCATGGGAGTAGCTGGCTTGTTACGGCGGTTACTACCCCAAATCAAATAAGCCTGATACTTCACTTTCAATGCACATACAGCATAGCTCTCTCCTTCAACGGCAGAGAAAATGATGAAAAGATGATTTATATTCAGCATCAGCCAACAAGGAATGAATTACATAGTCTGGGTAAACAGATATGCATAGGAGTAGCTGGCTTGTTACGGCGCTTACTACCCCCAAATTAATTAAGCCTGATACTTCACTTGGAATGCACATCCAACATAGCTCTCTGCTTCAACGAAAGAGAGAATGAAGAAAAGATGATTTATATCAGCATCAACCAACAAGGAATGAATTACATTAGTCTGGGTAAACAAATAAGCATGGGCGTAGCTTGTTTGTTACGTTGGTTACTACCCCGAATCAATTAAGCCTGATACTTGACTTGGAATAAGTATCCAGTGCAGCTCACTGCTTCAGCGACAGAGGGAATTAAGTAAAGAGGATTTTTATTCAGACAACCAATAATGGCTGAATTGCACATGCAAGGTAAACAAACGGAGTAGCTTGCTTATTACGGCGGTTACTACCCCAAACCAATTAGCTGGATACTTCACTTAGATGCAGCTCCAGCACTGCTGTCTGCATCGATGGTGGGGGTGGAAGGGAATTGGAACCAAAAAGTTACCAATAAGGGCCCTGACCTCAGTGGTCAGAGTAACAGATTATGAAAACAAATAGGTGTGAAAGCTTTCTGGGCAGACTGGATGGGCCATTTGGTCTTCTTCTGCCGACACTTCTATGTTTCTATGTTTCTATTCTGTGTGAAAGCTGTGTGTGGGCATGTGCACAACAGAAGACCCTGGCCTCTCATTTTCAGCTGCCAGTGGGTTGAGCACTGGCAGCCAGCAGCCCCTCTCCTTCTGCCACCAATGGGTTAGACTCCACCAGTGACTCCACAACTTCTCTTGCTGCTGCCAGCCTGCCACCCCTCCATATATGCTGCCCCATGCAGGTGTGCACGGTATGTATATCTGGTACCACTATGCCTGTTTGTAAATGACCATGTGATGGGAATAATAAGTGAGATGATCAAATTTGCTGATGATACAAAATTATTAAAGGTTGTTAAATCAGAAGAAGACTGAGAAATTGCAAGAGTACATTGTAAGACAGGGCATCCAAATGGCAGATTGCATTTAAAGTGGACAAGTGCAAAGTGATGTACATAAGAAAGAGGAACTTAAATGATAGACTATGCAAGGCTCTACATTGGCAGTCACCACCCAGGAAAAAGTTTTAGGTGTCATTGTGGATAATATGTTGAAATTGTCTTTCTTATTCGCAATCACAGAAACCTGGTTAAAACCAGAAGACATCGCTACAATCAACCAACTCCCCACTCACTCGTACAACATATTCTCTATCCCCAGACTCAAAAAACGAGGAGGAGGTCTTCTTCTTGCAGCAAAAAAAACATTAGGAATGTCACTACAAACATCAATATCTTCACATTCTCTAGAATTCGCCGTATTTAAATCCTCTCACCTTCAAATCGGGCTTACATACGCCACCCCAGGATACCTTGAAACCGATCCATCACCTTTGATTGAAAATATAGTAAAGCACATCAACGCCGACACACCAGCGATACTCTTGGGGGACTTCAACCTCCATGTGGATGTATCTCCCCTTTCTCACAGTTGTGAAACTTTCCTAAACACACTAAACTTCATGGGTTTCAAACAAATAATTAAGGAACCCACCCACAAAGCTGGTCATACGCTGGACCTCATTTTCATTAACCAGGAACTTACTCCTTCCTCCCACCCTACATGCCTTCCAGTTCCTTGGTCAGACCATAAGCTGATTAACACCGCACTAAAGATAAAGCTTCCTACCCCCCTTGAAAAGCAGAATAACACAATCCAATTCAAGAAAATGTGCAGCCAGGAAATTCTCAGCAACAGCCTATCAGATGAACTTAACCAACTGGACCTCACGAACGTGGACTCATCCATATCGTCCTGGAACAACATTACCAAAAAAGTGGCCGATACTACATGCCCAACTATCACCAAAGCCCATCAAGCAAACAAGGACAACAGAAAACCTTGGTACACCCCAAAACTAAAATCCATAAAACAGGATCTCAGAAAAAAAGAACAACATTGGCGCAAAAACCCAACATATGCCAACATCACGGCATTCAAAACCACGATGCACCATTACAGAATATCCATCCTCCAAGCAAAAAGAGACTTTTACTCACAAAAAATCCACCACTTCATTTTCGACCCGAGAGCGCTTTTTTCCTTGGTCTCATCCCTCACTAAACCCCCATCGACATCCATACCAGACGATAAAGCAGCAAGCAAAGCAGAAGAACTGGCAACCTACTTCAAAAACAAGATCCCAAACCTACTAACGCAATCCAATAATAAGAATAATATTAATTATACTACGCCAATAATTCCTCGAGCTGCTGTCCCATCACAAAAGGCTAGCCTTAGGGAATTTGAACTGACCTCATCCTTAGAGGTCAAAAATATCCTAAAAAAGCTCAAACCTTCTTCACACCCTCAGGATACCATACCCACCAATCTCCTCATCTCTTGTGCTGAAACCATTTCTAAACCCATCGCACAAATCATCAATTGCTTCTTCTCTCAAGGGCTTGTACCTGACCCACTAAAAATGGCAATCATAAAACCACTAATAAAGAAACCTAATCTTTCTCCAGAAAACCCGGCTAATTTTCGTCCAATAGCTAATCTACCGTTCATCGCAAAAATCTTGGAACGAGTTGCAAATAAACAACTAACAGAATACCTAAACGACCACAACATTCTTTCCCCATCGCAGTTCGGCTTCCGCCAATCTCGAAGCACTGAAACTCTACTAATCTCACTAACGGACTCTATTTTACTGAATCTTGAAAACAGACATCCTTGTCTCCTCATCCTCCTAGATCTAACAGCAGCATTTGACACGGTCAATCATAACACATTAATAGATCGTCTGTCAGACATAGGTATTAGAGATGAGGCCCTCAACTGGTTCAAATCGTTCCTACAGAACAGACAGTATAAGGTCAAGGTCAACAAGGAAGAATCTCAACCAGTCACCTGCAACTTAGGAGTCCCACAAGGATCGTCACTCTCTCCAACATTATTCAATATTTACCTCCTACCACTCTGCCAGCTCCTCATCAACCTAAATCTCATCCACTACTTATACGCAGACGATGTTCAGATACTGATTCCAATTACGGAATCTCTCCAAAAAACTCTGGACTTCTGGAACTCTTGCCAACAAGCCATCAACAACTTACTTACTAGCCTCAACCTGATCCTTAATCAAAACAAAACAGAATATCTCCTCATCTCCCAAAACGGAACCAACACACTTCCAAGTACCATCATGTCTACTCAATTAACAATGACCCCACAAGTCAGAAATCTAGGAATTATACTGGACAATCAAATGAATTACAGATCACTCATAAATAACATCGTAAAGGACAGATTCTTCAAATTACAAGTCCTAAAAAGACTGAGACCTCTCCTACATTTTAAAGACTTCCGATTAGTTCTGCAAGCAATCATTCTCACGAAAATAGACTACTGCAACTCACTTCTACTGGGTCTCCCTGCAAACGCCATAAAACCGCTACAGATGCTGCAAAACGCTGCAGCGAGGATCTTAACCAAGTCCAACAAAAGAGACCACATCTCACCCATCTTAAAAAGCCTACACTGGCTTCCCGTCAAATTCAGAATACTTTTCAAAGTGCTCTTAGTAACCCACAAGGCACTACACAACCTGGCACCACTCGAGCTCAAATTCCCTCTCCAACTCCACACCTCTACCAGACCAGTGAGACAAGCCTACAAAAACAACCTTCAAATCCCACCGATGAAGTCAGCTTTAAGCAAAAGAGCTTTCTCCACAGCAGGTCCTAAAATCTGGAACACTCTCCCGTCAGATCTCAGATCAGTGCAATGCTCCATTACATTTAAAAAACGACTCAAGACTTGGTTATTCAACCAAGCTTTCCCTTAACATCAACTTGCGGAATATCCCTGCCAATGATCCCCTTCTCTAGAAATCACATATTCTTTGGCAGTCTAATTATCTAATAACATTATAATACCACCTGTTTAGCTAGACTACATTAGGCACCGTACCTTTTAATTATGTTATTAACCCCATATATCTTAATCCAAGTTAATTCGACCTGTTCATTGTAAGACATTTACTTGTCATTGTTATTGTTGAGAATGTAAACCGAATTGATCAATAATTCTGTTATTGGAAAGTCGGTATAGAAAAATGCTAAATAAATAAATAAATAGTCCATGGTGGTGACCAAGAAAGCAAATAGAATGCTAGGAATTATTAGAAAAGGAATGGAGAATAAAACGGAAAATAATATAATGCCTTTGTATCATTCCATGGATTGACTGCACCTAGAATTCTGTGTGTAGTTCCAGTACTGCATCTCAAGAATATATAGTGGAATTAGAAAAGATATAGAGAAAGATGTCCAAAATGATAAAGGAGATGGAATGAATCCCCCATGAGGAAAGTTTAAAGAGGTTAAGGCTCTTCAGCTTGGAGAAAAGATTAACAAGGCAATATAAGATAGAGGTCTATAAAATAATGAATGAATTGGAATGGGAAAATGTGAATCAGTTGTTGATGCTTTCAAAAAGAATCACGACAAGGGGACAAGCAATGAAGTTACTAGGTGATGCATTTAAAGCAAATAGGAGAAAATACTTTTTTACTCAATGCATAATTAAACTCTGGAATTCATTGTTGGAAAATGAGGTAAAAGTTGTTAGTGTAGCTGGGTTTAAACAAAGTTTGGACACAATCTTGAAAGAAAAGTCCATAAACCATTATTAATGTGATCTTGAGGAAATCCACTGTTTGTGTCTCGGATAAGCAGTATGGAATCTATTAAACTTGGGAATTATGCTGGGTAATTGTGACCTGGCTTGGCCACTGTTGGAAAAAGGATGCTGGGCTTAATGGACTTTGGTCTGACTTAAAATGGAGCAGTGGAATAGGCTAGATAGAGTGGAGGGGTATCCTAGTGGTTAGAATGGTGAGCTGCAAGCCAGCAAAACCAGGGTTCATATCCTCCTCTTGAGCAAGTCACTTTACCCTCCATTGCCTAAGGTGATTTTTAAAAGCTTGGCATGTGCATCAATCCGGCAATATGCAAATACGTTGGGCTTGTGCATGTCAAGTGGATTTTAAAAGCTGTCAGGATATGCTTATAACTCCCGCTGTGCACACGAATAAAACATTTTCAAAAATGGTTAGGGCATGGATGTGGTCTGGCTGGAGTATAGGTATGGTGGGGCCTGGCCAAGAGATGAACCATAACAAATCAGATTTTTTAAGGGAAGGTCTTTGAAGATGACTATCATTGTTTCTTTTGTAAGCATTGCAAAGATAATCTAAATAAAAAGGAAAAGCTGTTTATGAGGCACCAATAATTTTCTATTCATAAATTTTTTTAAAGTTTAGAGTAAACAAGATATGCCTTTCTTGAGTTATAAGAAAACACACATTGCATGGGAAAGGTAAGTGGATGCATTTGTACCCACATATTTTTTAAAGCCCATTTCCAAAGAGAAACATAAGGAGTCAAGAGGAACAAGAACCCTCCTGCCCTTTGCTTCAAGAAAGACTCATCTGGAAGCTCCTTTGTGGCTGAAGGTAAGGAGGAGCAGCAGAATGGCCTGCGCAGGCCCTGGCTCAGTTCAGATAGCAGCCAAAGGTCCTGAGAAAACCCCAATTTGATTTTTATTTCATTTAGTTTTATTTATTTCATTTTTTTTTAATGTAACTATTACTTTGGCTCACCAAAGAAACATCACTGAATGGAATTTTAAATGAACCAAAACACGAATGAAAAACCAAAACTCTGAAATGAGCCAAAACAAGTGTTTTACGTGTGCTGACAGTACGCTTTTACATTATGGTGAATTTTGCATGGGAAATCCAAATAATAAGATTGTTTTGCGTCATTTTTAACATTTTATGGATAGAATTCAGGAATATCATAAAGTTTAATGTTGACAAGAAGGACAGATACATAGGCAGACTGTTCTGCTCAGGTGGTTTTAAAGTGAACATTCATGGGGGTGAAACCTGATGAGAGGAATAAACTCTAAGCATATCATTTTGCTTTTGATTACACATCAATAGTTTTTTTCCTGTCCCTCCACAGAAAAAGTATGTGGACGCTTTTGTACTTGGATTTATTTTACAGACAATTTTCTTTAAAAACTTGCAAATGTTACACAAGTATAAAAATACCAATCTACCTTTGCTGCTTGACAGGTTAGACAAAATTGTCCACTATATTTATAGCTGCACAAAGGGGCTTTATTAATTCAGGTTTGAATTTGAGAGCAGTTGTGTGACTAATAAAGTTTCAAACCTGTTTCACTGTGTCCATTACATGGGCATGAATTTTTCTATTTAGTCTATGAAATGTGTCTCATAGAGCCATGGAAATTATAGGACTTCTGTAAAACAAATGAATGAGGAATCTATGGCTTTGTTCTTATTTATTGTTTTCCTTACTGCTAATTGGATCATGACTTGCAAAATGTAGTATAAGCTGGGCTGCATAGAGAGAGGAATAACCAGTAAGAAAAAGGAAGTGATAATCCCCTTGTGCAGGTCATTGGTGAGACCTTATCTGGAGTATTGTGTCCAGTTCTGGAGACTGTATATCAAAAGGGACAGAGACTGGATGGAGGCGCTCCAGAGAAGGGCAACCAAAATGGTTAGGGGTCTCCATCAAATGACTTATGGGAAGAGGCTGAAGGACCTAAATATGTATACCCTGTAGGAGAGAAGGTACAGGGGAGATATGATACAGACTCTGGAATTCATTGCCAGAGGATGTGGTTTCAGCAGTTAGTGTTACTTGGTTTAAAAAAGTCTTAGATAAATTCCTAGAGGATAAATCCATAAACTGCTATTCCGGTAATTAATAAGCATAGTAGCATGTGATCTATCTAATGTTTGGGTACTTGCCAGGTACTTGTGACTTGGATTGGCCACTGTTGGAAAAAGAATACTGGGCTTGATGGACCCTCATTTTGACCCAGAATAGCATTTCTTATGTTCTTATGTTCAGACCTTCAGATACCTGGAAGGTTTTAATGTTATACAATCAACAAACCCTCTCCATTGGAAAGAAATTAGTAGAACTAAGGGTCATGAAATGAAACTCCAGGGTGGATGACTCAGAACCAATATTAGGAAATATTTCTTCATGGAGAGGGTGGTGGATGCCTGGAATGCCCTTCCAGAGGAGGTGGTGAAGAAGATATGGTGAAGTATTTCAAAGGGGCATGGGATAAACACTGCAGATCCCTAAAGGTTAGAGGATGGGAATGAAGAAAAAAGTGCATGGAGGTAACTTGCTGGTGTGCAGTTACTACTCCTAACCAATGAGGCCTGGATTTTAAATCCCTTATGCGCACCGGGCCTATTTTGGAAAGGCCCGATCACGCGCGTATGTTCCGGGGCTTCAAAAAAGGGACTGGGGCAGGGTGGGGAGGGGCAGTTCAGGGGCGGGGTGGGGTCAGAGGCTCCCGGCACAGCAGCCATTTGCCGCTGTGCTGGGGGATCACATGCCGGAAGGCTACTGGTGCATGCAACAGGTAAGATAAAGTTTGGAGGGGCTGTGTGTGCGCGTGTTATAAAATCGGGCATCCATGTGTGCGTGCTGAGTAGCACGTGCACATGGATGCCCGCACGCATGTTTTAAAATCTACCCTTAAGCATTCATACTGTTGATGCAACTCCATCATTTTCTCTCTGCTTCAATGGCAGGAGGGAAAAGAGGAATTAGATTCAGACAGCAAACAACTAGGACATAGATCTGTACTGTCTGGGAAAACAAATAAGCATGGGAGTAACTTGCTTATAAGAAAATAAGAACATGCCATACTGGGTCAGACCAAGGGTCCATCAAGCCCAGCAACCTGTTTCCAACAGTGGCCAATCCAGGCCATAAGAACCTGGCAATTACCCATAAACTAAGTCTATCCTATGTTACTGTTGCTAGCAGGGATGTGCAGAGCAAAATTTTATGTTCATATTTCTTATGTCTGAAAGGGGGTCCCACTTGCGGCCAATATGGACATAAAAAAAATCCAATGAGTTGGGTATATGTACATATGTGCAAAAAAAAAATTTAAACCCCCTCACCCTCCTTAATCCCCCCCCAGACTTACCACAACTCCCTGGTGATCGAGCGAGGAGTGAGGACGTCATTTCTGCAATCCTTGGCGAGAAGCATGTGACGTCGGCGGCACGTCGAGTGACGCGGTGTCACGTGATTCCCGGCTCGTTCGCGCCGGACGGCTCGTTCGGCCCAAAAAGGAGTTGTGGTAAGTCGGGGGGGGGGATTAAGGAGGGTGAGGGGGTTTATATTTTTATTTTGGCTCAACAATCGCGATTTCCCACATATCGAACATATCTATGTTCGATATGTGGGAAATCCGATCGTTTATGTCGAATCAATTTTTTAAGTTAAAAAAAAATATGAGTTGCGTTTTACTAATGCGGTCAATCCGAATGCACACCCCTAGTTGCTAGTAATTGTGGTTCTGGCCGCGAGCACCGCGGCCAGGCCCTTACCTCCAGACTCCCGGACCTGCTCCCGCTTCCAGAGGTCTGGTTTGCGGTCTGGTTGGTGGCGTCCCCGCTGGGAGGTCTCCCATGGACGACTGTCTTCTAGGCGCGCGCGCGCATGCCACCTGGGCGCTTTTCTAGGCCGTTTCCCGCCAGTGGTGACTACGCCCAACTCCTGACGTCAGACGCCACGGCCTTGATAAGCCGGCTGCGGTCATCCAGCCTTTGCCTTGCAAAGGGTTTGCCTCCCGGTTTCCTGTTGCGCTGTGCCCCGGAGTGACTCGCCTTGCTTTGTCGCTCCGTTCCTGCTACAGTACCTGCTTGGTTCCTGCTGGCTTGCTACAGTACCTGCTTGACTCCTGCTTGCCTGAGCTTGGTTCCTGCCTGCCTGCTACAGTACCTGCTACAGTACCTGCCTGGTTCCAGTACCTGAATCCTGCTACAGTTCCTGCCTGGTTCCAGTACCCGTGTCTTGCTACAGTTCCTGCCTGGTTTCAGAACCCGAGCCCAGTTACAGTATTGCTACTGTCCTAGTCTGGTTCCCGTTACCTGTCCTGATCCACAACCCGCCTAAGTCCCAACGGACGAGCCCCTACGGGCTCCTCCTGGGGGGCTTCAGCTTCAAAGGGTGAAGCCACCTAAGTCCCAGCGTTTGGGCTCCTACGGGCTCCTCCCGGGGGAGTACCAGCTTCCAGGGTGAAGAGCATCTACGTCCTGCCTGAACATCTGCCTCCCGGCTTGCTATTCATTAGAGACATTGACCACCTTTCCCAGTCTCCAGCAGGTCGGCCCAAGGGTCCACTAAACAGAGACTCCCATAACAGATTGCAAGGCCATGGACTCAGTGGATGCGCCTGTTCCCTTGGACATGCCAGGGTTGGCCCAGCAGCTGCAGTATCAACAACAGTACCTCGAGGTCCTTACCGGTTCAGTAGGGGAGTTGTTGGCCCGTTTGGATGCCAGGGCCTCGTCTGCCCCAGAACCCGCACTCGAGGCCCAAGACTCGTCAGTGACTCAGCTGCCCAAACCCTCTCGTTACGCTGGGGATTTAAGGACCTGCCGCGGCTTCTTGAACCAATGTTTTGTATGGTTCTCCTTGTTGCCTCGGCAGTTTCCCTCTGATGCGGTGAAACTGGCATATATCCTGTCCCTGATGGATGGGAAGGCCTTGATCTGGGCTTCTCTCCTCTGGGAAAACAATGATCCTTCACTAACAGACTTACAACAGTTCATCACGAACTTCCGCCAGGCCTTTGATGAGCCCACGTGAGTAGCCACAGCTATGTCTGACCTGCTGCAACTTCGTCAGGGGGCCCCTCCTTGGCAGATTATGCAATGGAGTTTCGGACCTTAGCCCAAGAAGTAGGTTGGCAAGATGGTAGTCTTAAGGCCATCTTCCTGGAAGGACTCTCGGACGCATAAAGGATGAGATTGCTGCTCGAGATCTGCCGGAGGACCTCAACGCCTTGATTGAGATGGCTGCCCGCATTGACCGCCATCTACAACAATGGGCCAAGGAGCAACGCTCCTCTCGCCATAGCCCGGCTCGTGGGCAGAGACCTGTGCCCTCGCCCAAGATTTCATGTCCAGACGCTCCCACGTGCGAACCTATGCAGTTGGGACGGGCCCCGCTTTCTGCTGAAGAGAGGCAATGGCGCTGTTTGTTGAAGTTGTGCTTGTATTGTGGCCAGAAGGGCCACTTTTTGGCACGCTGCCAGGAGCGTGCGGAAAAAGCCAAAGCCTAGGAGGTTGGGAGGAGCACCTCCTGGGCTATGCTACAGCTCCTCAATGTACTGTCCCTGTTATCTTGCAATATCCCGGAGGTTCCTTTGAGATGATGGCGTTCCTGGATTCTGGAGCCGGAGGTAATTTCATCTTGCAGGACTTAGTCTCCCAGTTGCGTATCCCTACGCATAGACGGGAGGTCCCGTTACGAATTACCTCTATCCAGGAGATGCTTCTTCCAGGACCCGTCCAGAAATCCACAGCACACATTACAGTCCGCACCGGGGTGATCCATTTGGAGGAGATATCCTTCCTAGTGTTGGAGAAGGCTGTCCACTCTGTGGTGCTAGGGTTGCCATGGTTACAGAAACACTCACCCACGATTCAGTGGGATATGCTACAGATTATCAAATGGAGTCCTTTTTGCCTATCTAATTGTATGAAAGTGCCTAAGACTCCCGCACTCCCCTTGATGCATGCTGCCATGGGTCCTCCTGCACCTTATGAGGACTTTACGGATGTATTCTCCAAGACCAAGGTGGAGTTCCTTCCGCAGCATCGTCCATATGACTGTGCTATAGACTTGCTACCTGGTACTATGCCCCCTCGAGGAAGGGTTTACCCCTTATCCATACCTGAAACCCAGGCCATGTCCGAATACATTGCAGAGAACCTGGCCAAGGGCTTTATCCGCCCGTCCAAGTCGCCTGCAGGGGCAGGTTTCTTTTTGTCAGCAAGAAAGACGAATCATTGAGGCTGTGCATAGACTATAGAGGCCTAAATTATATTACCAAGCGAGACCGCTACCCGCTACCATTAATCCCGGAGCTCCTTGATCGGCTTCAAGGAGCGAAGATTTTCACAAAGTTGGACTTGCGAGGAGCGTATGTCATGTATTAGTTTAATTATCTTTGTGTTTTCTTCCATTTATTTAAGATGGAGAATAAGCATCTCCCCTTTTGTAATGGCACTTAATAGGTTGGAGTCTTTTTATTATGTTTAGAAAAGAACTGTCTTTAAAAGTATTTTTGATATCCAGCTTATGTATTTCCTCAATACAATGTATATAAATTGTATTTGGAAAACCGTGTTTAATACCCTAGACGGGCATTACAAGTACCTCGTGATGCCTTTCGGCTTATGTAATGCCCCGGCAGTGTCCCAGCACCTGATGAATGAGGTGCTGCGCGATCTTCTGAACACCTGCGTAATTGTTTACCTCAACAATGTGTTAATCTACTCCCAGGATCTGTCGTCACACCGTCAGCATGTCCGTCAAGTGCTCCAGACAGTTAGGGAGCATGGTCTGTACGCAAAGCTGGAAAATATAGCTTTGAGAAGATGTCCCTGCCGTTCCTAGGCTACATAGTCTCTGCAGCTGGCTTTTGAATGGATCCTGAGATAGTGGCGGCTATTAAGAAGTGGCCCCGGCCGAGGGTCTTAAAGCGTTGCAACGCTTCCTCGGCTTTTCCAATTTCTACCGTTACTTTATTCCCAATTACTCTCGTATTGTGGCTCCATTAATTGCCCTCACTCGAAAGGGGGCTAACGCGGTGGATTGGCCTGCCTCTGCCAGTCAAGCCTTTGAGGCCCTTAAGGAAGCCTTCTTGCTAGACACCTGCCTTTGCCATCTGGATCCCAGCCGGCCCTTCGTGGTGGAAGTTGATGTCTCCAATGTGGCCATGGGAGCCTTACTGATTCAGTACTCTGATTCTGGACAGCTATTGCCCTGTTCATATTTCTCAAGGAAATTTTCCCCAGCAGAGAGCAACTACTGTGTTGGTGACAAAGAGTTGCTAGCTGTGAAACTTGCCCTGGAGGAATGGAGACACTGGTTGAAAGGAGCCAACCATCCGGTTACGATTTACACCGATCACAAAAATCTAGCATTCTTGAAGCAAGCCCAATGTCTGAATCCCAGACAAGCCCAGTGGTCGTTGTTTTTTGACCGGTTTGACTTTACGTTATGCTACCGACCCGGCTCGAAGAACATTCGAGCTGATGCGCTCTCGCGCTCCTCTAAGGTCGAAGAGACTCCTGATATACCCCAATATATCTTGGACCCTGAGAAAGTAAGTCTTGCTGCAACCTCGGTGTCCTCCCAAGGGAAGACCATCATTCCACGTCGCTCCCGGAGAGCAGTTCTCACTTGGGCCCATGACTCCATCACTGGGGGCCATGCTGGTTGGAAAGGGACTTTAGACTTGTTAAACCATTTCTACTGGTAGCCAATGGTGAGACAGGATGTCCAAGCCTTTGTGGGCTCATGCCCTACCTGTGCTGTTCAAAAGCCACTCATTGGAAAGCCCAGGGGCCTGTTGCAACCCTTGCCCATCCCGGTGGAGCCTTGGACGCACATCTCCACCGATTTCGTCGTGGACCTTCCTGCCTCAGGAGGTAATTCGGTCATTTGGGTAACTGTGGACCGATTTTCCAAGATGGCGTGCTTTGTCCCTTTGCCTAAGCTACCTTCTGCACCTGACCTGGCCAGCTTGTTCGCCCAGCATATCTTTAGACTTCATGGTCTCCCGCAGGATATAGTCTCTGATCGAGGACCACAGTTTACAGCTCGTTATTGGAAAACCCTATGCAAATGCTTCAATGTGCAACTTATTCATCAGCATTCCATCCTCAAAGTAATGGGCAAACGGAATGAACCAATCAAACCTTGAAGACTTTTCTTCGTGCCTTTGTGAACGAAAGACAAGATAATTGGGCTAAGTTACTCCTGTGGGTGGAGTTCTCGTATAATAATCACACGCATGCTGCTACTGGAAGTTCACCGTTCCTCGTTGTTTATGGGAAGCAACTTCGTCCGCCCCTACCTTCGCCTGAACCTAGTACACTCCCGGCAGTGCAACTCTCAGCTTGCCAGCTTCGTTCCTCGTGGATCTCTACCCAGAAAAAGATCCGTAAAGTCGCCCTGACTGCCAAGAAATGGGCAGATAAGCATCGTCAGCCAGCACCCATCTTTCTTCCAGGAAACCGTGTCTAGCTTAGCACCAGAAATCTACAGCTTCGTATTCCATCTAGAAGACTAGCTCCAAAGTTCTGTGGGCCTTTTCGAGTCACCGAACGAGTGGGAGCAGTCTCCTACCGTCTGTGCTTACCCTCCTCCATGCGCATACATGACGTGTTCCATGTGTCATTGCTGAAGCCTCTTGTGTTATCCAGGTACCACTCCCAGGTTCTTGAACCATCGGATCCTTCCGTACCGGACAAGGTCACGTATCAAGTGTGTGAAGCTTTGGATGTCCAGTTTCATCAACGCTGATGGGAATACTTGCTTGCCTGGGAGGGTTGCGGACCCGAGGATAATTCTTGGGAACTGGCCCATAACATCCTTGACAAGGACTTATTACGGCAGTTCCATCTGGACCACCCAAGTAAACCCGGACCAGCTAAGAGGGGGTGTAAGAGGGGAGGTACTGTTGCGGTTCTGGCCACGAGCACTGCGGCCAGACCCTTACCTCAGGACTCCCGGACCTGCTCCCACTTCCAGACATCTGGTTTGCGGCCTGGCATCCATGGGAGACCTCCCAGCGGTGCAGCCCCAGTGGGGCTGCACCGCTGGGAGGTCTCCCATGGAAGCCTGGCTCCTAGGCACGCTTGCGTGCCACCTGGGTGCTTTTCTAGGCCGTTTCCTGCCAGTGGTGACTCCGTCCAACTCCTGACGTCAGACGCCGCAGCCTTGATAAACCGGCCGCAATCATCCAGCCTTTGCCTTGCAACGGGTTTGCCTCCTGGTTTCCTGTTGCGCTGTGCCCCGGAGTGACTTGCCTTGCTTCGTTGCTTCGTTCCTGCTACAGTACCTGCCTGGTTCCTGCATGCCTGCTACAGTACCTGCTTGGTTCCTGCTGGCTGCTACAGTAACTGCTTGGTTCCTGCTTGCCTGTTACAGTTCCTGCCTGGTTCCAGTACCCGAGTCTTGCTACAGTTCCTGCCTGGTTCCAGTACCCGAGCCCAGTTACAGTATTGCTACTGTCCTAGTCTGGTTCCAGTTACCTGTCCTGATCCACAACCCACCTAAGTCCCAGCAGCCGGGCCCCTACGGGCTCCTCCCGGGGGGGGCTTCGACTTCCAAGGATGAAGCCACCTAAGTCCCAGCGGTTGGGCTCCTACGGGCTCCTCACGGGGGAGTACCAGCTTCCAGGGTGAAGAGCATCTACATCCTGCCTGAACATCTGCCTCCCAGCCTGCTATTCATTAGAGACATTGACCACCTTTCCCAGTCTCCAGCAGGTCGGCCCAAGGGTCCACTAAACAGAGACTCCCATAACAAGTAATAGCAGTGGCTATTTTCTAAGTTTCTACTCTTAACCAATATCGCCTGATACTTTACTTTGATGCAGCTCTGCTTCAAACAGCAAAAGGTAATGGGAACCAACAAGGGCTCTGACTTTGACAGTCTGGGAAACCAATGAGTATGGGAACCTACTGGCAGGCTGGATGGACCCTTTGGACCTTTTCTGCTGTCATTTCTCTGTCATTTCTGCTGTCATTTCTCCATTTCACTGATGCTCTGTAAGGTTACAATGATTGCTAAACTGCAGATTTAGGGACTGAATCCTAATATAACTGAGATTCTAAAGAGAATTTGTGAGAAATAAAGAAATCCAATAATTTACATAGGTTGCATATAGTAGTATAGTAAATGACAAGAGATAAAAGGTCCATGCAGTCTGCCCAGCAAATTGCTTACAATAATAACTGCCAATCCATGCAGGTTACACCCATGTCTTCTGTTAAAGGTAGTAACTGCCACTTCCTGCAGATTAATTAATCCCCTGCAGAAATATTACACCTAAAATTACCACATTTCTTCATTTCCATCCTCTATCATCTAGCGATCTGCAGTGTTTCTCCTATGCGTGTCCTTTTTGCTCTCTCCTTTGGAAAATGCTTGTCAGGTAGTGGTCTCCATCATGCTCAGTGTTACAAACTAATTAAATAAATAAACAAGCAGTCAAGAATCCAAACAAAATAAAATCAAGCTAGGTTATTATTAACTTTTAAACAGTTTATCATATTTACTGGATATTTCACTTTATTATTGGAATAATCAAGAAACACCAGCATATTGCTGGTTCCTGGCAGACCTTTTCCTTTCATATTATTTTATAATGATGACTTTTCTGAGGGCATTTTTTACTTCTTGATTTCTCAAACAATAAATCAGAGGGTTTAGCATGGGGATGAGTACCGTGTACAGGAGAGCAAACATTTTGTCTAGCTCGGGTGATTGCATTGATCTTGGCCTCATATAAATACCAATAAGTGATCCGTAGAATAGAAGAACAACTGTGAGGTGGGAGGAGCAAGTAGAGAAGGCCTTGCTTCGTCTATCAGAAGAGCGGATTTTCAGGATGGCTATGATGATAAAGATGTAGGATGACAGAGTTAGAAGAAGTGGAATGAGAGCAACAAATACACCTTCAGAAAGGAATAGTATTTCAAGGTTTTGGGTATCACTACAGGAAAGTTTTATCAGTGCATTGGGATCACAGAAGAAATGGTTAATCTCATTAGAGCCACAAAAGGACAACTGAGATATCAAAACTTCAAAAGGAATCATATCCAGAAAGCCACCTATCCATGAAGCAGCCACTATTATGATGCAGATCCTTTTATTCATTATGAGTGGGTATCGTAAAGGGTTGAAGATTGCCACATAGCGATCATAGGCCATAGCAGGGAGAAGGTAGAATTCAGTGCTTGTTAAACTTGTGAAACAGTAAAGCTGTGTCATACATAGTGAGAAGGAAATTAATGTTTTCCCTTTAAAAAGACTTTGCAGCATTGTTGAAGGAGTGACTGTGATGTTACAGATATCGATGAAGGACAGGTTACCGAGGAAGAAGTACATGGGTTTGTGGAGATGATGGTCAGACCACATTAATATTAAAAATCCAAGGTTTCCCAGAATAGAGATAAAGAAGGCTGGTAAAACTATTACATAAATTAAGATTTCCTCATCAGAATGTGTATTAAAGCCTAAAATAAGGAATCCTGTGGCTGATGTCTTATTCTCCTTCTCCATTGATTCAGTGATCATAACATGTTAAAATGTAAAGCAAGAGATTAAAATATTGCAGTTGAAAGAATACATTTTTCCATACACAGAGAGCCTCAATCATCTAGATGGCTACCAGTGTTGAAAACAACTCAGTCATTTGGTTCTTCTCAAAGACATCAAAAGCAGCAGATACTGGTTTTAAATCAATTATCTTCCATTGTCCTCTCATTTTTCATGAGTTCACTTCCACCAAATCAGCTGTAGAAAGAACAAAGGAAAGATTATTGTGTAGGCGAAACCACAGTTCTCAAATCACATTTTTGGGCAGAGTTTGTGAGAGGTAAGGCAGTTCATAGCATAATTATATGGCAAGTAAACCAAGGAGAGGACAGCTGTCATCTCTGATCTTCTGAGACAACACGGAGAATGAATAAAGACCTAAGATTTGAGGCATGTAAACATCTTACTGAGTTTTCCCTTCTGCCATTATCTTTTCAATGTAACATGCAGATTGTAAATTTAGTATTTTCAAAATTATGGAAGATATCTAGCACATCCAAACCAAAAATGGACATGCATGAAAATATTTGAAATTTTTTGGTTGCATTTGTATTGTGAATAGCAAAATAAAACAAAAAAAGGGCCACCTTGAGGCCCTCTAACACCCCTCCACCCTGCATCCACAATCCAGAGGTCTGGGCCTATCCAGCTGAGCTGAGAGAAGCCCAGTCAATTCCTCTCTGGGCTCATCTGACTGCCACTCCCTCCATTTAAAAATTGCTGGGGATGTGGTCCTCCCTGGACCTTACTTACTGCACCCGTGGGGGTTCATATGTCCAAAGGGAGGAGCGATGCCCAATGTCTCCAGCAATCATGATCCATTCTTTAGAAATGACATCAGGGGTCACCAGACTAGTGCTGAGTGGAGGTTTAATTTTTAAATGTTGTCTAATATTTTTTTGAGTTTGGAGAGAAGGGAACTTACTTTTATTTTTCCTTTGTTTTTTTTTCTCCTCACGAGGGTTTTTAATTTTTAATGAATTGAAATGAAGTAAACATGCAAAAAACAACAAAATAAAAACAAAACCCACTGTTTTTGCAGTGCACAATTTTACTAATGGACAATTATGGAAAACAATATTAACACTAATACATGTTAGTTTGTTTTATGCATTTATAATCAGAAAGAATACAAAAATATTATTGTTTTGGTTTTGCTTTTTAGCATGCAAGAGCTTACTAAAATGTTTTAACATGCAATGTAACAGTAAAATAAAATGAAAACTAAAATAAAATAATGAATGATAGGAAATACAAAATGCACACCTTCTTTAGATATGACCGGGATATAGAACAGAGGCATTTTAAAATGCAAGGCAGAGCAATATTTCCTGATGCAGCTCAAATCATGCCTATCCTTAACCCACCTAAAAGTGTATCCCAATGAGTAATTGTATCTGAGTCAAGGCCAGGACATTTTAAGATAGTTCTTGGGGGAAGGAGGGGGGATCAATTTCCAAAACATCCTGCCTGGGTGCAAATCCGTATGCACTTTGCACCCGGAGTTTTGGACGTATTTCCCATTGATAATTATCCATGAGGACAACTGTTCTGTGATCTTTACATCTGCTTTTTAGGCAAGTTTATTATCTTCAATTGCCATCTATAAGCAAAAAAGGAAATAAAATAATGTAATTTGATGGCTTGAATTTGACGGGGAAATGGCATGGAAATCTTTGAAAATGCTATATATGTGAATCCAGTGGAGAGGATCGCCTTGCTGGTGGCTGAAAGCAATCAGTAAGTTTTGCTTGGGAAATTTTCTTTTTTAAAAGCATTGGGGTGAAGTTAACCATTGGGGAATATTATTTAGTGTGTTTGTGCTTTTAATAGACAGTAAGGCAGTGAATAAACTTTCAAAAGGGAAACTTTGATAAAATGAGAAAAATAGAAAAAAACTGAAAGGAGCTGTTACAAAGGTAAAAAGTGTGCAAGAGGTGTGGTCATTGTTAAAAAATACCACCCTAGAAGCACAGTCCAGATGTATTCCACACATTAAGAAAGGTGGAAGGAAGGCTAAATGATTACCAACATGGTTAAAAGGTGAGGTAAAAGAAGCTATTTTAGCCAAAAAATCTTCATTCAAAAATTGGAAGAAGGATCCAACAGTCTCACAAATCTGATTCACTTTTTTGAAGGAGTTAATAAACATAGATAAAGGTGAACCAGTAGATGTAGTGATTTGAATTTTCAGACTGAGTTTTACAAAGTTCCTCATGAGAGGCTTCTAGGAAAAGTAAAAAATCATGGGATAGGTGGTGATGTCCTTTCATGGATTTCAAACTGGCTAAAAGACAGGAAACAGAGAGTAGGATTAAATGGACAATTTTCTCAGTGGAAGGGAGTGGGCAGTGGAGTGCCTCAGGGATCTGTATTGGGACCTGTACTTTTCAATATATTTATAAATGAGCTGGAAAGAAATATGAGTGAGGTAATCAAATTTGCAGATGATACAAAATTGTTCAGAGTAGTTAAATCTAGAGATGTGCTTCAGGTAAAAATTTTGTGTTGGGCTTCGTTTCGCCCCCCCCGTGGGAATTTTGTTTTTCCCGCAGCTCGGGGTGTTTTTTTTGGGGGGGGCCCCAATTTTGGGTTAGTGCGCACTAACCTGGCAGAGTTAGTGTGCATTATCTGGAGTTAGTGCGTACTAACTCAAAAATGAATTTTTTCTGAAATTTCGGAAAAAATTGAATCATTTTTCGGTTCTCCTGAACCATTCCGAATTAGGCAATTTTGTTGACATTGTCTAATTCGGGAAAAACGATTGCACATCCCTAGTTAAATCACAAGCAGATTATTATAACTTGCAGGAAGACCTTGTGAGACTGGAAAATTGGGCATCCAAATAGCAGATGAAATTTAATGTGGATAAGTGCAGGTGATGCATATAGGGAAAAATAACCCTTGCTATAGTTCACAATATTAGGTTCCATACTAGGAGCTACCATCCAAGAAAGAGATTTAGGCTACATTGGATAACACAATGAAATAGCCAGTTCAGTGTGCTGCGGCAATCAAAAAAGCAAACAGAATGTTGGGAATTAGAAAGGGAATGGTAAAAAAAAAATTGAAAATGTCATAATGCCTCTGTTTTGCTGCATGGTGAGACTGCACCTTGAATACTG
The DNA here is from genome assembly GCF_901001135.1 of Rhinatrema bivittatum. NCBI lineage: Eukaryota > Metazoa > Chordata > Amphibia > Gymnophiona > Rhinatrematidae > Rhinatrema > Rhinatrema bivittatum. The sequence continues at coordinate 59,786,347 of NC_042630.1, read as the reverse complement.
TGTACAATTTTGGTCGCCGCATCTCAAAAATGATATAGTTGCAATGGAGAAGGTACAGAGAAGGGCAACCAAAATGATAAGGGGAATGGAACAGCTCCCCTATGAGGAAAGACTAAAGAGGTTAGGACTTTTCAGCTTGGAGAAGAGACGGCTGAGGGGGGGATATGATAGAGGTCTAGAACGGGTAGATGTGAATCGGTTATTTACTCTTTCGGATAGTAGAAAGACTAGGGGGCACGCCATGAAGTTAGCATGGGGCACATTTAAAACTAATCGGAGAAAGTTCTTTTTCACTCAATGCACAATTAAACTCTGGAATTTGATGGCAGAGGATGTGGTTAGTGCAGTTAGTGTAACTAGGTTTAAAAAGGATTGGATACGCTCTTGGAGGAGAAGTCCATTACCTGCTATTAAATTGACTTAGAAAATAGCCACTGCTATTACTACCAAAGTAACATGGGATAGACTTAGTTTTTGTGAACTTGCCAGGTACTTGTAGCCTGGATTGGCCACTTTTGGAGACCAGATGATGGGCTTGATGGACCCTTGGTCTGACCTAATATAGCATATTCATATGCTCTTAGGGTCTGGGGGAACATGACTCCTTAACCTGGCTAAATGTATGGGTGCTGTGGAACCTTGCCTTGCTTTTGGATGGGTACGAAATAAGTAATTTTCAGATAGAATTTTTACCAGGTGAATGGCTTTTGTCAAATGTGCAATCTCCTACCAGGGAATTATTATTTAAATAGGTAAATGGATGGATTCACCAAGGGAAAGTCCTATCAGATAAATCTGATTTTTATTTTTTTGACTAGAGATTTGGATCAAGGAAGAGCACCCAATGTTACAGTTGAGAACCCAGTGCGGCTGTGGTACCCCCACGAAAACAGTCCAGGATTCCAGGGGCAGACTAGACTAGGGGATATTCGGCCTATACCAGCCATCTTCCCCACTGGATGAGCCCTTGGCTTCTGGTGGCCCACAGGACTTGAACAAGGGAGGAGACCTAAGGCAGACCTGTACTGGAATCCGGAGAGGAGAGGAAGAAGCACAGGCGTAGCTGAATAGGCCTGGGGAAGCAGACCGCTTGGGACACATGCTAGAGAGCCAGAGGGCAAGCTTGAGACAAAGGCTTAGGGAAGCTGCATGGCCAGATTGAGACAGAAGCTTAGAAGCTAGAGAGCAAGGTTGAGACAAGAGGCTTGGGAACCAGGGAACAAGCTTGAAACAGGAAGGGCTAGGGAAGCCACAAGGCAAGCTGAAACAGAGGCTATGGAAAGCCACAGAGCACAGAGTTAAAGGAAGGTTTGGAAAGCTGCAAGGCAGAAGGCTGCAGAGAGCCACAAGTTATACAGAGATGAGAAGGCTTTGGAAAGTCACAAGGCAGAAGGCTGCAGAGAGCCAGAGAGATGAGGGGCCAAGCAAGAAGCTGAGCAGACTGAATGACAAGGCCCTGAGTGTAGATGGAGGCAGGGCTAAATAGCCAACGATTTGCTGAGTCATGAGGTCATGGAGACTAAAGCTGAAAAGAGTAGGGGCAGCTCCTGAAGGACCTCTGATGGTTGAGAGGCTGCAAGACAAGCAGTGCCCCCCTCCCCCCCCGGTTCCCTCTGAGAAGGGGGGACTAGAGTCCTTGAGGTGTGTGACTAGCCTGCATCCCTCCTGGGGTAATGGAACATGACTGGGGCTGCCTGCCTCTTTGGACTGCTTGGAACTGGGCCCCTGTTGGGGTAGTTGAACTGAGATGGAGCTGTGCCTCTCCTGGGGCAGCTGGATATAACTGCACCCTTCCTGGTGTACCTGGGCTTGGCTGCACCCCTCCAGTGGTTGTTGAGATCTCAGAGCAGACTCTGAAATTAGAATGGAAAAGCTCTCATTGTAAGGTGAAGGTAAAGTCTCGGAGCGGAATATCAAATCCTTCTTAGGCAGGGAACTTTCTCCAGTGGAGGAAGGTAAGAAGTTTGGAGCAGATTACACTCCTGGATTAGATCCTAAGAAGGAGAGGGTCCTGGTTGCAGACTATGAAGCTAGAACACAGATTAGCTGCTGATTAGACACAAATGGAGGTTCAGACTTCAACACTTTGCTTTGAGCATTGAGCCATGGATTAGACAAGTCAGAGGCTGTAGGAGGGAATATTACCAGTACCACCCCCTGTACAGACACTGTTTCTACCGAAGAGTCAGCCAGTGCTGGGGAGAGAATACAGGCAGGTGTATCAATCAGTCTAGACTCTAGAGGAATCCGTGGTTAACCTGGTGGTAGAAGGAGCTGGAACACAAGGCATAGTTAATAAAACAGGTACTTTTTGAAACTCAGTTTTTTCATGTGCCCTGCTTCTTTTCCTCAGTTGTCAGTACAGGGTTATTCTCAGGAAAAGTCAGAGTAGGAACTCTAGGAGCAGAATGAACCTGGGTTTCCCTCTGCAATGCTAGAGGCGAGAACCACTTCTTGTGCTAGGCTGCAGGTTCTGTAAGTGAGTTTTAACTAAAGCCAGCATGGAATCAAACTCCGGCAGATGCAGAGGTCCCTTCTTGCTAGCAGAACATCAAGGTCCTCCAATAAAGTAATTACCCTTTCAATTTGACATCAGTTTCTCTGTGTTTGTAGGCTCTGTTGAAAAATATCTCCACAGAAGGGTTTAAGACATGTTCTGCCAGTAGGTTTTTTAGCACCTTGCACATAAAGTGCTCCCCTAGGGAAGTGGGATTCAGCTACTCACATTCTTTACATTCCCAGTAATCAGAGGCAGAAGGCAGCACACTGGGAACTGATTTTTCTTGTGAGGGTTTTTCTCTGTTTTTAAATGCAGAAGACAAACAAGGTTTCTCTGACACCACAGATAATTTTACTCCTGGGTTACCACATTCCCCTTTAACTGCCTTTCTGCTGGGAACATTACATGGTTGTAATTCAGAATTAACAGACGTCTGTCTAGGCACAGATTTTACTGATTTGGGTTTTTGCCCCTTGTTGCAGGGGAAGAAAACCTCAAGACATTTGACATTTTAACACAGGTTTTTTTTTATGAAAGCTCAATTTATGTACTTCACAAACCATGCAAGTCTGTCGAAATGTGGGATTTGCTCACACTCCCCACATGGTAGGATTGGGAGACCCACATTCCCAACACATGAAAATCCCTGGTGGGGTATGTCCTAGGCAGTACTTGCAAACCCAAAGAATACAATTTTTACTGAGCTTATCAGATGGATGGTGAGTCCCAGAACTGCTGCCACAGGGATGGTATGGCCTTGTCATTCTGTTACGGTTGTGGACTCAGCCAGTCCAGGGGAACAGTCCAGGACTCCAGGAGCAGACTATAGGAGGTCTTCGGCCTATACCAGCCACTTTCTCTGCAGGTTGAGCCCTTGGGTGCTGGTGGCTGGCAGGACTTAAACAAAAGTGGAGACCTAAGGCTAAAGCTGGACTGGAATGTGGAGAGGGAAGGAAGAAGCTCAGGTGTAACTGAACAGGCCTGTGGAAGCAGATCTCAGGGCTGGAGATGGAAGTCAGACAACACTGAAGAGGCAGACTGCAGAGCTGTAGACTGATGTCAGACAGGAGCCAGGGCAAACTTGAGATGCAGGCTGTAGGCCTGGAGGCTGACATCAGGCAGGAACCAAGGTCAGGAGTGGAACAAGACAGAGGTTACAAATACTGGCGAGCTTGGGACAGAAGGCTTAGAAGCCAGAAAGCAAGCTCAAGACAAGAGGCTAGGGACCCAGGGAAACAAGAAGGGATAGGGGAGCCACAGAGCAAGCTGGGAAACAGGAAGGCTTAGGGAGGCCACAAGGCAAGCTGGGAAACAGGAAGGCTTAGGGAGGCCACAAGGCAAGCTTGGAAACAGGGAGGCTTAGTAAAGCTACAGAGCACATGGTAAAGGGAAGGTTTGAAAAGCCTTATGGCAGAGGCTGCGGAGAGCTACAAGGTATACAGAGACGAGAAGGCTTTGGAAAGCTGCAAGGCAATAAGCTGCAGAGAGCCACAAAGAATGAGAAGAGAAGGCTTTGGAAAGCCACAAGGCAAAAGACTGTGGAGAGCCATAAGGTATACAGAGACGAGAAGGCATTGGAGAGCCATAGAGATGAGGGGCCAAACAAGGAGCCCAGCAGACTGAATGCCAAGGCCCTGAGTGTAGATGGAGGCAGGGCTAAATAGGCAGGCATTTGCAATCATGAGGCCACCAAGACTAAAGCTGAAAAGAGAGTAGGATGAGCTCCCAGAGGACCTCTGGTGGTTGGGAGGGTGCATGACAAGCAGAATCACAACACTCAATGTGATTTGCTTGGATTTCAGCAAAGTCACATAGGAGGCTCGCCAATAAAATAAGAAGCTTGGTACTCATTTCCAAGGTGGTGCAGTAGACTACAAACTCTTTGACTGACAGGAGACAGCATGTAATAGTAAATGGAACATACTCTGAAGAATGAACTGTGCTAAGTTGAATGTCACAGGATTTGGTTTTGGGACAGGTATCAAACTAAAAGAGGAAGAGCAAACTCAAGCTATAACTCAGGTTGAAAATGATTTAAAGCAATTGTCTGGACTGAATGCTGAATACAGGAAAGAACAGGCAATTTCAATGCGGAGACTGGAGTCGGTGGAGAATTACTTGAGAGAGTTAAATATCAGAGTAATGAATTTCCCAAAAGTTACTGGTGAAATACCTACTTTAACATTTAGAATGTATTTAAAAGAAACCCTGAAGATTCCGGAAGATCAAATACCAGAACTGAAAAAAATTATATTCCTGAGACAAAGACAAAGCCAGATACAGATATCCCCCATAGGAGATATGGGAGGTTTTGAGAACTTAACAGAATATCTAGAAAATTCTGGCTTTGAAGTAGTAGAAAGACCAGTCTTGTTTGTTTCACTATTTTCAGAATATGATAGAGCATTAATTATGAGATATTATTTTAAAGCAATGAATATTCCTTACTTGGGGGGGTTAATTCATATTTTCCCAGATCTTTCCAGAGTAACTCAGTTACGCCAAACAAATTTCCTAACAATGCACCCAGAGGTTTGAGCCCTAGGCACTTCTTTCCTACTGAGATATCCATCGAGGTGTGTAATAAAGTATTCTGGAAATACTTATGTGTTTTATAATTCAGAACAAGTAAGGAGTTCTTAAATGCCAGAATAGTAGCCCCAACAAGTCAAAGCTCGCCTATTAATTAATGAAGATATTTATTTATTTATTTATTTATTATTTATTTCAAATTTTTATATACCGGCATTCAAGACAGCAGTCACATCATGCTGGTTCACATAAAACGAGAGTGCATAATAAACATAAACTAGAACATTGGTGCGTTATTGTTAAATTTTGAACTTATGTACACTGTTCCAAGTTTCATAACCTTGTTCTATGTAATGCCTTTTGGCAATTTTCATGTTCTGTTTCAATGTAAACCGATGTGATCTTTATTTCATATAGGAACACCGGTATATAAAAATCTAAAAATAAATAAATAAATAAATAAATAAAAGGCAGTTACATGTAACAGGGTAGCTAGAACTTGGTGAAGAAGGAAGAGAAAGGACAGTTATTAATTAATAATGGCTAACGCTAGTAGAGATAGCTAACAATAGTGTAAATGACAATGGGGGTTGAGGTTGGGGTGTTGAATCAGATGGAGTCTGAGAATGCTTGTGTGAACAGCCAGGTCTTTAGTCTTTTCTTGAAGGTTGAGAGGCAGGGTTCCAGTCTAAGATCTGGGGGGATGGAGTTCCATAAGGGTGGACTGGCTGTAGAGAAGGCCCGATCTCTTAACGTGATGAGTCTGGTAGTTTTGGAAGGCGGTACCTGAAGCGATCCCTTGTATGCATCTCTTGTCGGTCTTGATGATTTATGTAGTCGGAGAGGGATCTGAAGGTCGATAGGAGCCAGTTGATGGATGTTTTTGTATGTGGTGAGTATGGTCTTGTATATTATTCTGAAATGGATGGGTAACCAGTGAAGGTCCTTTAGGATAGGGGTTATGTGATCCCTTCTCCTAGTATTTGTCAGTATTCGAGCAGCTGCATTTTGCACCATCTGAAGTGGTTTGGTGTAAGAGGAAGGAAGACCAAGTAGGATGGTGTTACAATAGTCTAATTTTGAGAAAATGATTGCTTGTACAATTGTTCTGAAATCTTGGGCGTGGAAAAGCAGTCTTATTCTTTTCAGCACTTGTAGTTGGTAGAAGCAATCTTTAGTAGTTTTATTGATGGTGGCTTTGAGGTTCAGGCGATTGTCAATTAGTACTCCTAGGTCTCTCACTTGTGTGATTATTGGCGTGGCTTGCTGAGTAGGGGTGATAGTGCTGTTTTCTGGGGCGATGAGCAGAAGTTCAGTTTTGCTGGAATTTAGTACCAGATTGAGGCTGGTGAGAAGGAATTTGATTTTTTGGAGGCATGTTTCCCAGTGATTCAGTGTTTTTGCAAAGGAATCCTTAATGGGGATCAAGACCTGGATGTCATCTGCGTAAAGGAAATGTTTTAGATTGAGTTCGGTGAGAAGTTGGCATAACGGTAGGAGGTAGATGTTAAATAGAGTAGGAGACAAGGAGGACCCCTGAGGGACTCCTACTGACGCGGGGTGGTGTGAGGATTCTTTATTCTGGATCTTGACCTTGTATCCTCTATTGCTGAGAAAGGATGTGAACCACGTGAGAGCTGTGCCTGAGATGCCTATGGAAGCCAGCTGGTTGATGAGTAGGGAATGATTTACGGTGTCAAAAGCTGACGAGAGGTCTAGTAAGATCAGTAGGAAGGCTTGTCCTTTGTCAAGGCCTAGAATGAGGTAGTCTGTCATGGAGATGAGTAGGGACTCCGTGCTTAGTGTTTTGCGGAATCCGTATTGTGATGGGAATAGGAGGTTGTTATCTTCAATGTAGTTTGAGAGACGGGTGTTCACCAATTTCTCCGTAATCTTGGCTATGAAGGGGAGGTTGGCGATCGGTCGGTAGTTGTTTGGGTCGTTGGGATCTAGATTTGGTTTCTTGAGGAGTGGTTTAAGAGAGGCCAATTTGAGGTCATCTGGGTAAGATCCTTGTGTTATTGAGCAATTTATGATGTCTGTCAGTGATTTAGAGATGGAGTCAGGAATTGATAGTAGAAGTTTAGTGGGGATGTGATCCGAGGGGTGAGAGGAAGGTTTCATTTTCCGTAGAATACCTTGGATCTCAATGGAGGAAGTGAGATCAAGTTCTTCTAAGCAAGTATTATTGAATGATGTCTGAAGTGGGGTTAATGGTGAGACGTTGTTAGAGGGGAGCTGAGTTAGAAGCCTGCTGATTTTGTTGCTGAAAAATAGTGCTAGTTCTTCAGCTTTAGATTTTGCTTGGTTCTGAGCAATCTCTGAAGGGTTTATTTGTGTGAGGTTGGAAACATAGCTAAAGAGGGCTTTAGCGTCGAAGACCAGGTCGTGGATCTTGGATGCGTAATAGTTCCTCTTGGATCTTAAAGTGTTGGATTTATATTGATGAAGAGTTGATTTGTAGCTAGATAGAGTGATGGTGCATGGGTTTGTACGCCATTTGGCCTCCTTTTGTCTTAGCAGAAGTTTTAACTTTCTTAGCTCTGAGGTAAACCAAGGCTGTCTTTTGGAGGAATTGGGATGAGGTTTTTTTGTAGTAAGAGGGCATAGCTTATTAGCTATGGATTCGGTAATGTTGTTCCAGGATCGAAGAGCTGAGTTCGGATTGGAGAAGTCTACCTGGGGGAGATGTAATGATAAGTGATTGCTGAGATCTTCTAAGGAGCATGTTTTCCTGTATGTGAAGCAGGGAGAGGGTGTGCGAGATGGGCTGGTATCTTTTATTGAGAATGATGTTGTTATGAGGGAGTGGTCTGACCACGGGACCTTTGTGCAACTGGGGTGCATTACAGGGTTGATAGCAGTGTTAACGAAAATAAGATCTAACGTGTGTCCAGCTTTGTGTGTAGGTAGTTGAGTGAAACCTAGAGCGGAGAGTGCTGTGAGTAAGGCTTCGCAGTTGGGTGATAGTATGGAGTTGTCAACGTGCAGGTTAAAATCTCCTAAGATTATAGCTGGGGTGTCCAACTTGATAAGGGAGGTGGTTAATTCTACCAGAGGAGAGGCGTCAGTTTCCAGGACACCTGGAGGAGCATAGACGAGTAAAATTTGGAGTTTGTCTGATGAGAAGAAGCCGATTTCGAGTTTCGAGTCTGAATTGGTTGAGTGATGAGTGAATCTGAGGTCCTTTTTGGTTGCTAGGAGGATTCCTCCTCCCTTTTTTTTCCCCTGGCGTGGAATGGAAAAGAAGTCGTATGTTACTGTGGGTAATTGGTTGATTATTGCGGTGTCTGAGGGTTTGAGCCAGGTCTCAGTAATTGCACATATATCAGGCTTCACATCTATAAGATAGTCGTTTAGTATTACTGATTTCTTTATTAGGGATTGTGCATTAAATAAGGTTAATGAAAAAATGGTAAGACCTAGCAGTTGAGTGATGGGGGAAATCATGATTGGGGAGAGGGATTTAAGGTTGTGGTAGTGGGCCTGTCGGGTTGAATTCCCTTTGGATGGAGGACAATGTGGTAGGATAGGGATTGGGAGGGATGGCGACATTGTAAGGAGGCTGAGGCACGCTGGAGAGGTTGGGTGCATGCTGGAGTGGTTGGGTGGTTGGGTGCAAGCTGGAGTGGTTGGATTGACTGGATGCACGCTGGAGATATGGTATACAGGAGAGTATGAATGTTAATAGTTTTTCCTTTTAAACTCCTCCTTTGCTTTATATCTCCCCCCTCTCATATTTCTTTGGAAAAAGAATGAATGTAACTATTTCCAAATACTTAAGTTAGGTTTAATAATTTTCCCTTTTGTAACATTCTTCTGAAATGTAAGCAACGTTATCTTTGTTTTGTATTATAAAATTGCATAAATAAAAAAACAAAACAAAAACATTGCACCTATTTTGAAAATGCAAAACATAGACTTTTTGCTTCGTGTCCCACCTTTAATATCTCTCTGGGAACTTCGCCATTCAATGCAGGTAAAGCTTCAGACATTGTGGCACAATGCACTTTTCTTTGGTTATTTACTTCTTCGGATAATACAAGGACAAGGAGGCACACCATGAAGTTAGCAAGTAGCTCATTTAAAATAAATTGGAAAAAAATATTTTTCACTCAACACATAATGAAGCTTTGGCATTCATTGCCTGAGGATGTGGTTATGGCAGTTAGTATAACTGGGTTTATAAAGGGTTTTGATAAGATTCTAAAGCTGAAGTCAGTACAATTTTAATAATCAATAAGGATTAGTAGCTTGGGATCTATTCATTTAATGTTTGTGTACTTGCCAGGTACTTGTAACTTGGCTGACCACTGTTGGACACAGGCACTGGGCTTGATGGACCCTTGGTCTGACCCAGCATGGCATATCTTATGTTCTTATGTTCTTTCCTGGCCCTGTTACCCCATACGAAGCCATTTACATGGGCAAATTACGTTTGAAAATTGGCTTAAAACATAGTTGTTGTGAGAAACACATTACTGTGCATATACAACATTTAATATTTTAGATACTGTACCAAAGTACATAACACTTCCTACTGAAAATGTCAAAAAAATAACTCTTTTTCTGACCCCCAAGATCTCCCCTTTTTTTACTCTTCAAGATAAAACCCTAATTCCCTACCTAATTCCAAATATACAAACCCTTTAACATTTGTCAGCTGTAAACCACCATCCAAAGAACAATTTCTTTTTTAAACTTATGGACCCTGCATTAAAATTTAAATCCATAAAAATATGAGTCAAGTTCAATTTTGCTTCTGCTGAGTCTGACTTCTTAGTCTACACAATGCTTGATTTCCTTCTGTGGCTCATTTCCCATGAGCTTCCGTTTTCTGTTTTATGAATTCTGCAATCCATGACTTCTAGTACTGACAATGTTTTACTAGTGACTGGGCTAGAGAGTTCAACCCATATGTCTATATTAAAAGGTCTCTAATGATTAAAATAATCTGGAATTGACTTACTTTACTCTGCATTTGTTCAAGCTGTCAGTTCTTCCTCAGTCACAGACTGCAGATCGGGCAGGAGCTTTATGATAAGAAAAGGAGAGATGCAGCATGAGTCAGACATTCACACTCTTTGGATGTGAATGTGGATGTGAATAAACATAAACCATTTTTTCCTCGGAAACTCAAGATTAGCTCAACTCAGATTCCTATTTTAGCTCTGCTCACCACTCTGTACAATGGTGACATTATCTGTGACTGGGTAATATTGCTGTTTAGGGATGTAAATCGTTTTTGAACGATTAAAATTATCATCAGATAATTTTAAAATTGTCCAAAATCATTAGAGTGTACGATACAATACAAATGCCCCCGATTTATCGTCAGGGGCATTTATATTGTATCGTTAAATAAGGCGCGGGAAAACCGGCACACCAAAACAACCCTAAAACCCACCCCGAACCTTTAAAACAAATCCCCCACCCTCCCGAACCCCCCCAAAATGTTTTAAATTACCTGGAGTCCAGTGGGGGGGTCCCGGCGCAATCTCCAGCTCTCACTACGGCGCTACCTTTGCCCTCACTATGTCAAATGGGCAACCGTATGACATAGTGAGGGAAAAGGTAGCGCCGGCACCATTTTGAAGATTGGCAATACGGCCTGCGTGCAGGAGGTCGCTCCCGGACCCCCGCTGGACTTTTGGCAAGTCTTGTGGGGGTCAGGAGGCCCCCCCCCCAAGCTGGCCAAAAGTCCCTGAGGGTCCAGCGGGGGTCCGGGAGCGATCTCCTGCACGCGTGACGTCGGGAGCCAGGAACCAAAATGGAGCCAGCGCTACCTTTGCCCTGTCACATGATAAGGGCAAAGGGCCACCGGCGCCATTTCTACAACGCACCCGTGGCCAGAGAGCTGGAGATCGCACCGGGACCCCCCCACTGGACCCCATGTAATTTAAAACATTTTGGGGGGGTTCGGGAGGGTGGGGGATTTGTTTTAAAGGTTCGGGGGTGGGTTTTAGGGTTGTTTTGGTGTGCCGGTTTTCCCGCCCTCCCCCGATTTACGATTTTTAACGATTTAAAAAAACAAAACAAAACACGACGATCAGATTTCCCTCCCCCCCCAGCCAAAATCGATCGTTAAGACGATTGATCACACGATTCACACCCCTATTGCTGTTAAAAGTTAGCAAGTAGTTGATTTGTTACATCATGAGAAATTTTTTTCTGATTTCACCTTAATACATTTGGTAAATCCAAACCTGATTTAATTAAAAGTCCATCAGGGCAAATTTTGCTGTGAGCACATGTAGAAAGGGACTCAGATGAGCCAAAAAAAAAACAAACCAACAACCCCATAGACTGATACAACTTCTTCAGTGGAGATAATCAGAGAGGTGAATAAACCAGAAGACATGGTTTATGAAACATGCAGGGATCTCTTTTTTCATTCAAAAAAAGAAAACTATCTCTCCTGATCTTTACCAAAAGAAATTTCATATGTCCATTGGAAAAAAATCACTTATATAAGATGACCTTCATATTTGGCATCATCGTAAAATGTGCTGTATGTAAACACAATATATTAACTCTGCAAAGAGATATAATCATAGATCATAATTTTTGTTGAGATGATGTCTGTGCATCCAATGTGCTTAAGTGAAAACAATTCTCATGTAGATACTTCAAAGTGAAATATTTCTGCAATTATTTACTTCTCAATTATTTACTTCTAATTCTTATTCTGGTGCTGAATACTGTCCTAGTTATAACACTGAAAAATTGGACAAAATGTACTTAGCTGGCAGAATGTTAATGTTTCATTATCTCAGCAAAAATCATGACCTATGATATCTCTTGGCAGAGTTAATATATTGTGTTTAAATCCAGCACATTTTACGATGATGCCGTATATGAAGGTCATCTTATATTAGTGAATTTTTTCCAATGGACATTTAAAGATTCTTTTGGTAAAGATCAAGAGAGATAGTTTTATTTTTTTGAGTTTATATTCACTATCACCTGAAGAGAAATGCCCACGTCGACACATTGTTTTCCTAGTTATCAGGGATCTCTTTTTTACATCACGTACATTCCATACTTAATTTTAACTTCTATTAAAAAAACAAATAAAAAACAAAATACACTTGCATGGTAGATGCTTTCTGTTTTAATAAGAAATGAATCTGAAGTCATGGTCCTAGATTTGATTACAGTAACAGTTCAATATCAAGAAATAAAATAAACATTTAGGGGCAGATTTTCAAAGGGTTGCGCGTGCAAGATACGCACGTAACCCCCGAAAAGCTGCCCCTGCCTGCCCCTGCGCGCACCAAGCCTATCTTGCATAGGCTCAACAGCGCACAAAAGCCCCGGGATGCGCATATGTCCCGGGGCTTGCCAAAAGGGGCGGTGTGGGAGCGGTCCAGGGCAGGGCAGGGGTGGGGCGGGGCGGGGCATGAGCCTCAGGCACAGCGTGCGCATGTTATAAAATTGGGTGTAGATTTGTTCACGCCAGGTTGCGTGAACAAATCTCAGCCCGTGCGCAGGTTTTTAAATCTGCCCCTTAATTTTCAAATGCAGTGAATTTAGTAATGGTTTTTAGTTCACTCTGTACTCCTGATCTGAGGTCAGCATGCATAGAAATGGCATTCTCAGTATGGATCCCGGTTTATTTTTCTAATGCTTAGAAGAGAACAATAACACAAGAAGAATCAAGCTGGGTCAGATCAATGGGATCATCAAGTCATCCTGACTCTGATAGTGACCAATCCAGATCTCTAGGAGATACCCTGCAGATCCGACAGATTAAATCCAATCCTTGTTGTCCACTTCCAGGGATAAATGTTGGTTTTTCCCCAGGTCTTATTGTTCATGGACATTTCATCTAGGAAATTGCCCAAACACTTTTCTGAGCTCAGCTACGTTAAATGCATTGATCACATCTTTAAGCAATTATGTAGCTTAAATACACACACAAAAAAAAATTGTAACAAGCAAGTTTGAAGTGACTTACAGTATGCAGTAGTGGAATAGTTGCTTTTCCCTCAAAGATGGATTTCACATCAGCCAGATAATAAAGAGATTCAAAGCATCTGGGACCTGATTGTTGGTGACGAGGGACCTCCCAGACATGGGAACACAAAAATTAATTAAATAAACTTCTCAGTTTGAGTTAACTTTGCCTTGTTTTGTTTTTATTGCTTATGAGAATATTTAGTTTTAAAGACTTTGACTGGAAGTTGTGCTGACTTTGGGTGCTTGATATGGTAAAAGTTGAAGCAGCATAAATGTCCAGCTCTGCATCCCTGCACTGCTGTGGAGTGGGATTGAAGAGAGAAAACCCTGGGCCTACCTTTAGGCTGCCCTGGATTGCAGAGCCATTCCACTGCTCTTCCACCACACTCCTGGCAGCTCATGGGGTGAGAGGGCTGGAGCTGGCCACAAGCAAGTTTGAGCACCTCCCATGCATCCTGGGTGGCAAGTGGACTTCACTTTTGGGTTGCATGGCTTGGTGTGCTCAAGCTGGCAGTCCATGGTACCTAACATCTGAGGGGGTTATTTGCTAAAGGTTTATCATGTGTGAAAAGGGCCTTTTTGTGTGCAATAGGATGTAAATGACCGGGAGGGGAGGAGTCGGCCGTGGCACCATTGCCGGCGATAATGTGAGGAACATTCTTGCTGGCAGTAGCACGGCGAATAGCACCACCTTTTAAAGTGTCGCTATTTGTGTGAAAGGCTGCAGCTGGCTGCATTGCGGCTGGTGAAATCTCACCACAGTGGTACAAATGGCTGCAGCCTTTCGCAGGCCCACCCCCTTTTTCACGGGATTCATCATTCCGCGAGGAATGATAAATCCTGCCCTGAGTTTGCAAGCTGTCAATCATGCTGAACCTAACTTTGCCCAGTCTCTGATGCCTTCTGCTGGAAAAAAGGATGCAGGCATACCTTCCTCATTTGTGCTTGTGACTTGACTGGTCAATTCAAAAGTAGATGGAGCAGGAGGGGTGGGAGGAGAGCAGTGTGGGGGCTAAAAGAGGCCACCTGGCTGGCTGATAATGACATCTTCCTACCTCCCACATTGCAGCAGAGTTTTTCTCCCACCCTCCCTCCTTACGTGAACATTGCTTACGATACATGAATTGAGTTATGTTAGAGGCACATTTTTAAAGCTTTAATGTGCATAAAATTAGCATAATTGCACACAAGTAGCTTGTACGCTTGTACACATATCTGGGGGCATGAACTGATGCAAAGGCGCCAAGGTGCACCCATGCACCAGTTTGAAAGTTACCATCCCTGTCACATAATTTTACACCTGTTAATTGTCTTCTGTAATTGTCTACTATTTTGTGGGTGGCAATTCTGATCTGTGAGCAGTTCAGAGTGAAGAGCTAGGCGGGTCTCGATGACATGGAGAAGGACTGAGTGGTTAAGATATTGACAAACTGGTGATCTAACTTACATGTGCACCTCTTACATTATACAAACTTCTATGCACAAAACAAATGTGAGCAAGTCACATTTGTTTCATGCATAAAATATACGTGCATATTTTTTTCAGATAGATAGGAAAAGTACAGGCTTTAAATGTGTTGTAGATATTCATGCATAAGGAATCATTGCATATGTTAGAGGTTAGACATAAGTGTTTGTGCACACTTGATGTGCACAGGAGATAAAAAACTGTAGAAGATATCCTTGTGGCCTTACATGCATATATATAGGGTATGGGGGAATTGTTTGAAAGATACCCTCTTAGTTTGATAGTCACAATTGTCTAGTGAAGTACAAAAAATATATAGGTAGCCAAGCTGTGATAATTCTATTTAATCTTTTATTACATGTTCTTTATAAATTGTCAAAGTATGGAGTGGATTCCCTGTAGCTGATGGGAGCATTTTAGTTAGGGAGGGGAATGGAGCCACCTGACATAAAACTTCCTGAGCATGGTCAGGGTTTGGCCACTGTCTGGGCCACCCTGGTCTTAGTTTGCCAGCAGATTTGCAGCACCTGCTACTATTTTGCGATGGCTAAGATGACTGACAGCCTTTTTGGGCATGGGTCAGTCTGCCAAGTAACTCTTGGTTACTGTGCCATCCTGAAAAGAACCTGGCATTGCTTTGTAGTCTGGGAAGTGGGTTGTTTCCTGATGAGTTAGCTCCTCCTCCTTTATTATGATATTATCTATTATGCAGGCTCAGGTACAATGAGCTGGTTATGCCCTGTTATGTGTTTTCATTGTGTGTTTGTGGTTATTATGCATGAAGGATTATAGCATACAATTCTTTGTTGTGTTTATTGATGAGCTGAACATTAATTGATTGCTGGTCAATGATGAAGTCTAAGCGATAAACTTCAGTTTGCACATTAAAAGGCAAACTAACCTCCTACCGTAACCGCCCTTCCCCTTCCCCTAGCCTACCCTCTCCCTCTCCCTATCCTAGCTACCCCTATTTTTTTATTTTACCTTTTGCTTCTGCAAAGGAGAAAGTTGTGTGCACTGGCATAGCGGCAAATGGTCGCTGTACCTGGTGCCTCTAGCCCCGCCCCACCCTGCCCTGCCCAGAAAACACCCCCTGGGCCCATCCCTTTCAGGAAGGCCCAAACGTATGCACACAGCGGCCTTTACACCCAGAGCCGGGCCTTTTTGAAAATAGGCTCGGCGCGCGCTAGGCCCAGCCACGGGCGTAAAGGCCAGATTTTATGTGCAGGACCTTTTTAAAGTCTGCCCTTATAATTTTGTAATAGAGCAAATTTCAAGATTTTTTACAGAAAAAAAATGTAGAAGTAATGCATTCTGAATACATAAAAATTAGAATAATTATTTAAAAAAATCATTAAAATGGTATCCTTAAAATTAATGGTGTAATATAATAATGGCAGCAATGAGCAGGAAATACATAGATTTCAGTCTATGATCTGGGAAGTAAAGAAAAGGGATGTTTTTGGAAAACAATCTCACCTCTTTTATTTTTTTTTTCAATTATCTCTTCATCATTTTCCAAATTTCTTTATAAAACATAAAGCATGTTTACTTCACAATTCAATATTTTATTTATTTATTTATTTATTTATTTAAGGTTTTTATATACCGGCAATCACGAGAACATATCTTGCTGGTTTACATGAAACGGGAGTGCATTAAATACATCAAACTAGAACTCAGGTGACCGAAAGTACAGTTACAATTAACAAGGGTGGCAGAACTTGGTGAAGAGGAAGAAAAAGGAAAGAATAAATGGTTAAACGATATACAAGTCACATTACAAGTTATGTACAAATGGCATGATTAATGGCTGAATGTTTTGAGGAGTCCTTGGGTTGTGTCCTTGGATTGTGTCATTAAATTGTGTCTTGGAAAGCTTGCTTGAATAACCAAGTCTTAAGTCTTTTCCTAAAAGTTGGGAGGCAAGGTTCCAGTCTGAGATCTGTGGGCAATGAATTCCACAGAAGGGGGCCAGCTGTGGAGGTGGCGCGATCTCTTAGGGTAATGTGTCTAGTCGTTTTTGCAGGGGGAACTTGGAGTGTGCCTCTATAAACATCTCTGGTAGGTCTTGTCGAGTTGTATACTTGTAGAGGAAATTGAAGATCGAGGGAAGTGCATTGATGTATAGTTTTGAAAATGATACATATGGTTTTGTACATGATACGGAAGTATACGGGTAGCCAATGTAGCTCTTTCAGGATGGGAGATATGTGGTCTCTTTTTCTTGTGCCAGTTAGTAGTCGGGCTGCTGAATTTTGCACCATCTGTAATGGTTTGGAATAGGAAGAAGGCAGACCTAGCAATAGGGAGTTGCAATAGTCTAATTTTGAAAAAATGACTGCCTGGATGATCGTTCTGAAGTCTTGAGCATGGAAGAGAGGTCTTATCCTTTTCAAAACCTGGAGTTTATAGAAGCAGTCTTTGGTTGTTTTGTTGATGTGTGCCTTGAAGTTTAGCCGGTTGTCCAATAACACTCCTAAGTCTCTAACTTGTGCAGTAGGTAGGTTGGTGGGAAGAGTAATGTTAGGTGTATTGTTCTCGGGAGAGATGAGTAGGATTTCTGTCTTGGAGGAATTTAAGATGAGGTGAAGGCTGTTGAGAAGTTGTTTGATTTTTTGGTGGCATGATTCCCAGTAGTCAAGAGTTTTAGAGTATGTGTCTTTGACGGGGATGATGATTTGAATATCATCTGCGTATAGGAAGTACTTTAGATTGAGGTCAGTGAGAAGTTGGCAAAGAGGAAGCAGGTAAATATTGAATAGAGTCGGAGATAATGAAGAACCTTACTTGGAAACATATCAATATTTCCATAAACTAAATCCATACAATAATCCAACATTTTCCAAGTTAGATACTAATAATGTGAGAGGTCCTCTTAATAACATACATCTTCCATAACTACTCATTTAGTGGAGGAACATCATCTTCTTTAATTTCTAATGCATCTCCTAGAATTAATTCTTGGTTACAATTTGGACTTGTTTTATCTTTCAGAAAATTTTCTAGCTGTAATGGTTCATTGAAACTAAATTTCTTCCCCTGGAAATTTATAAAACAATTTGATGGATATCTCAAATAAAACATTGCTCTGATTTCCAGGGCCTTACTTTTTAGTGCCAAGAACTGTTTAAGAAGTTGCCTTACTGGGTCAGACCAAGGGTCCATCAAGCCCAGCATCCTGTTTCCAACAGTGGCCAATCCAGGCCATAAGAACCTGGCAAATTCCCAAAAACTACATCTATTCCAAGCTACTGTTGCTAGTAATAGCAGTGGCTAATTTCTAAGCCAACTTAATTATAGCAGGTAATGGACTTCTCCTCCAAGAACTTATCCAATCCTTTTTTAAACCCAGCTACACTAACTGCACTAACCACATCCTCTGGCAACAAATTCAAGAGCTTAATTGTGATTTGAGTGAAAAAGAACTTTCTCTGATTAGTGTTAAATGTGCTACTTGCTAACTTCATTGAGTGCCCCCTAGTCCTTCTATTATCCGAAAGTGTAAATAACCGATTCACATCTACTCGTTCATGACCTCTCATGATTTAAGACCTCTATCATATCCCCCCTCATCCATCTCTTCTCCAAGCTGAACAACCCTAACATCTTCAGCCTTTTTTCATAGGGGAGCTGTTTCATCCCCTTTATCATTTTGGTTGCCCTTCTCTGTAACTTCTCCATCTCAACTATATCTTTTTTGAGATGCGGAGACCAGAATTGTACACAGTATTCAAGGTGCGGTCTCATAATGGAGCGATACAGAGGCATTATGACATTTTCCGTTTTATTCACCATTCCCTTCCTAATAATTCCTAACATTCTGTTTGCTTTTTTGACTGCCGCAGCACATTGAACCAAAAATTTCAATGTATTATCCACTATGACGCCCAGATCTCTTTCCTGGGTGGTAACTCCTGTTTCCTGCGAGCCTGTGTTAGTCTTGAAACATCTGGAAACATATACATTTTTTTCCACAGAATTGCAGGTCTTTATTTCCGAAAAATTTCTCTAGCAAACACTCTTTATCTCTTTCAGCCATAAAGGATATAAAGAGAGTTGCTCTGTTATTAATTACATCTATTGATTCCTCTAAGAAAGTAGTAATTCCAATACTACTTTCTTACTCATCCTATTATTTCTATTATATTGGGATAAGAAATAGTATATCTTAGAGATAGCTGGAATATCTTTATCCTCATACATGAAAACCTCTTTTAAATATTTCACTAACATCTCTTTTGGAGATAGTAACCTAGTTATTAGAAAATTAACCAATCTTAGATTTTTAACTCTTAGCATATTTTCCACATTTCCTAAATCAGTATGTAAAGAAGTTTTATCTCTAATCAATACATTTTCCAAATTTTGCATGTTACTAATTTTCCCAGACACATCATTCATCATTACTTGTACTGTACTCAATCTTTTACTCTGCTCCAATATTGAAATTCTATTAACATTAATTAATGATGAGAGAGAGGAGTTAACTTGAGTCAAATTCAAGTCCAATTTTACCAGCACCCTTCACAAATCCGAGAGGATCACCTTGGAAGGATCCACAGAGTTTATCTGTGTACTACCAGTGATTACAATGGGGTTTTCCTCACATGCCTCAATTGTAGAATCTTTGAGGCACATAGAGGAATCTGGAGCAACAGCCGTTACTTGCAAATTATTTGCACTCACGTTGGGTGAATCCTTTTCATCCCATTGTCCTTCTCCCAGATTCTTTCATGGTTGAGGGGGGATTGATGCGTTGCCTGGATTAAGCGAGGCTTCTAATGAGTCTCACGGACTGTCCATTACTGGCAGTCCCTGCCGACTCATGTGGGCATCCATAGGTCCTATTCTGGTTGCGGCTGGTGACGATGTAACAAATCTAGCTTTCCACTTATGACCCATCAGACCTCGATGGATTCCGATTTCCAGTCAAATTCCAGTCAAAGCTGGTCTAAGCCGCATGCGCCTTTGGCACGCGTGGCTTAGGCAGTGCGCTGGCGTCGGCTGCGCGCCGGCGTATCTCGGGTTTTAAAGACCTGGGCATCTGGTGTTGATGTTCAGACTCAGGCTCAGCTGTTGGTAATTGCTGAATTTTCTCGCTACTCACGACACGCTATTGATGAGTTAGCACGCGTTTTCACTTCCTGATCTCTGAACCAGGGCGGCTTGGTGTCCCTTCAGCTTCACAACCGGACCTCACTGGACTGCTGGCGTATCTCTGGTTTTAAAGAACCGGGCACCTGGTGATGACGTGCAGACTCAGGCTCAGCTGTTGGTAATTGCTGAATTTTCTCGCTACTCACGACACGCTATTGATGACAGTTAGCAGGCGTTTTCACTTCCCGATCTCTGAACCAGGGCAGCTTGGTATCCCTTCAGTTTCACAACTGGACCCCCAATCTCACCTCTTTTAATATGGCAGAAACAAAGAGGTCATTGTTCAAACATTTGCAAAGCATGTAAGATAAGTGTGTAAGTTTACCCGGTTAACTTTAGCTACATTTTCAGCCACAATTAATTAGCCAAGGGACTCATTTACTAATCATTTTTCCATAGACACAGAGGGGTAGATTTTCAAATACCGCGAATAGGCGTACTTTTGTTGGCGCTCCAGGCGCCAACAAAAGTACGCTGGATTTTAGTAGATATGGGCGGAGCCGCTAAAATCCGGGATCGGCACGTGCAAGGCTTTCGATTTTGTATAGCCGGCGCGCGCCGAGCCGCGCAGCCTACCCCCGTTCCCTCCGAGGCCGCTCCGAAATCGGAGCGGCCTCGGAGGGAATCCTCTAACGCCCTCCCCTCACCTTCCCCTCCTTTCCTCTACCTAACCCACCTGCCCGGCCCTGTCTACACCCCCCCCTTACCTTTCTCCGGGGATTTACGCCTCCCGGAGGGAGAAGTAAATCCCCGCATGCCAGCGGGCCTGTTGCGCGCCGGGACGCGACCTGGGGGCGGGTACGGAGAGTGCGACCACGCCCCCGGACCGCCCCGGGCCGTATCCACGCCCCCATACCCGCCCCCAAAACGCTGCCGACACGCCCCCTAAACGCCGCGACGACCGGGCCCGCCCCCGAACGCCCCCGACACACCCCTCTCGGAGATCCCCGGGACTTACGCGAGTCCCGGGGCTCTGCGCGCGCCGGTAGGCCTATGTAAAATAGGCTCACCGGCGCGCAGGGCCCTGCTCGCCTAAATCCACCCGGTTTTGGGCGGATTTAGGTGAGCAGGGCTCTGAAAATCCGCCCCAGAATGAGAGAAAAGCCTTAGTATGTATGGCCATAATTTTGCAATTGAAAAACTGACAAATCTTGCCCTTTATTTTTGGGAATTTGGTAGGACGTAGGGTTTGTGTTGGTATAGAAATATAACAAGATCCTCTGTTGGAGGAAAGGATTTTGTCTAGGGGATGGGAAGTGCATTCTTTTTTGGGAAGGGATAATTTTGTGCCAGGAGCTTGTATCTAGGAATTACTGGTCCTTTTTCAGAACCCAAGGAAACATCTGAAAGCATCAGCAAATTATTATTATTAGATTATTCCAGTTAGCTTCTGTACTGGAACTATTAGAGGCAGAGATATAAAAGATTAGATATTCTCATTTTGAGTCTATGGGATGTATAAGCTTCATATAGGTTCTTTGTTGTCTTACATTATCCAGATATTAACCATTCCATTTGAAACATCTTTTAAACATTTTTGGATTTCAGTCCTCCAGTAACATAGTTTTAAAACAATTTTGGATTTTGAATAATCATGCAAGAAAAGTCCAAATCCAAAAGTGTATCAAACAATCATTTGTCAGAAAATCACTTGGATAATAAATTTACAATTTTAAATTTCTAGGCAAAAGATGTTTCATAAGTATAACAGGACCTTCATAACACCAAGTGGTTACTTTGCTAAATGTGATGTTTCTGTCACTTATCAGTCATATGTAATAATTGGTCTACACATACTGTTATTTCACATTAAAAAAAAATGTTGTTGCTCATAAAAAAGGAATAATTACTACACGTATACTTGAATTCCATGCAGTGCTTGAGTATGCTTGAATCTGAAGCTCAACATGGAGCCATGTTTCAAAGATACAGCTTTGGGGGATGAAAAACATTAGAAAATGCCAAATTGTGCTCTGGTCTGTTAAACGATTGTCCCCATGAAAGGACATGGAACCATGTTTCGAGGACACTACTTTAGGTGCTTAAACACATTAGAAAATGCCAACTTGTGCTCTCTAAAAAATAATAAAAACAAACAACATGTAAGAGGTAGGTAACACAGAATATCCAGAGACTACTATAAATGAACAAGTTCCGATGATTGAACATATGCAGTCAAGATTCAATGGGCTACACTCATTGGGCCAGATTTTAAAAAGCTTAAGCACGTAAACCCGGTCTTACACACGCCAGGCCTATTTTAAAAAGGTCCAGCAATGAGCATAAAGCCCCAGGACACGAGTAAGTCCAGGGGCTTGCAAAAAGGGGTGGGTAGGGGAGGTGCGGGGCCAAAGGCTCCAGGCACAGCGGCCATTTGCCGCTGTGCTTGGGATAGCGGCCGGCAGTGGGACGGCACGCGCAACTTACTTCAGCCCCCAACTTACTTCAGCCCCAGGGCTGAAGTAAGTTTTGCAATAAAAAGCAGAAATCTTCAAAGGTAGGGGGGAAGGACGGGAGAGGTAGGGGAAGGGGAAGGGAAGGGAAGGTGGGGTGGGGGGTAGGGAACGGGGGAAGGCAGTGTGGCTCGGAGCGGGCTTGGCGCACACAAGGTGCACAATTGTGCACCCCCTTGCACGCACTGATCCCGGATTTTATAACATGTGCATGCCTGTGCGCCATGTTATAAAATCGGGCGTACATATGTGAGCACTGGTTAGCGTGCGCACATGTTCGCCCATGCGCTCCTTTTTAAAATCTACCCCATTGTCTGTTAAATGGTAGTCCCCATGAACAAAAGAGTAATGACCCTACACTGGCACAGTAGGTTCTTCATCAGTCCACCGTTTTAAAAGATCGATGCTGATTATGTTCCCACATACAGACGTTTACATACGTAGAAGTTGTCGTATGGATGACAATGTGATTTCATAAAAACTAATTTAGTCAACGCAGTCCACTCAATTTCTTTGTTTAAGCCCAATGGGGTATGCATATGTGCCCTGTATAGTAATCAGGATCTGTTGCTGCAACCCCTCATCTGGGAATCATCAGACATACAAACATTAGTTTTGAGACACAAACATTGGTCTCTACTCCAGGGTATCCATCTCTCCTTTGAAGCTTCAATTTGGTTTGTATTTTCAAGGGGGTTGCAACATCCATGACCAAGTCATCTGATCTTCCAATTTTCAGCCCAGTTTTAGAGAATCAGAATTTAGTGAGTGCTATGTATGCTCTTGGTGTGATTTGAAGATGTTAGGCAATTATGTTACATCTACTGCTGGGAAAGTGTATCCCATAATTAGAGAAGTCTCTTGCAAATCATGCTGTATGATATACATCATTTGCTGTTCCTGTGGACTATACTATATTGGAAAGAACATAAGAACATAAGAAATTGCCATGCTGGGTCAGACCAAGGGTCCATCAAGCCCAGCATCCTGTTTCCAACAGAGGCCAAAACCAGGCCACAAGAACCTGGCAATTACCCAAACACTAAGAAGAATCCATGCTACTGATGCAATTAATAGCAGTGGCTATTCCCTAAGTATAATTGATTAATAGCCATTAATGGACTTCTCCTCCAAGAACTTATTCAAACCTTTTTTGAACCCAGCTACACTAACTGCACTAACCACCTCCTCTGGCAACAAATTCCAGAGCTTTATTGTGCGTTGAGTGAAAAAGAATTTTCTCCGATTAGTCTTAAATGTGTTACTTGCTAATTTCATGGAATGCCCCCTAGTCCTTCTATTATTCAAAAGTGTAAATGGATGCTGAGAATATGTTTAATTGAGCACAAACGTTATTTGAACACCAAAAAAATGGAGGCACTTATTGTGTCCCACTTTATGGAATTTAAACACACTGCCTTGGACATAAAATAGACAGTGATGAAAACCATGCCTGCACATTGGAGGGGGAATAGGATGCTTAATTTGGTATGGAGGGAACAAGCCTGGATTTTTTGTATGCACACTGTTGCCTCTGTGGGCTTAAACAAAGAAATTGAGTGGACTGTGTTTGTTGAATAAATTAGTTTTTATGACATCACATTGTTGTCAACACAGCAACATCTATGTATGTAAGCGTCTGTATAAGAGTGGGAACATAGCATCAATGTTTTAAAATGGCTGGGTGATGAAGAACCTGCTGTCCCAGTGCAGGGAAATTGCTCTTTCATTCATGGGGACTATCATTTAACAGACGCTGGGGTACATTTTAAAACACAGCACTTTTGTGCAACTTGCGCGCGCCGAGTCCTGCGAGGGCCGCCCGTTCCCTCTGAGGCCGCTCCGAAATCAGAGCAGTCTCAGGCTGTGTCGGGGCACTTGGCCACGCCCCTGGATTGCTCACATGCCCCAGAACATGCCCCCGATACAAAACCGCGCCCCTTGGCCATGCCCCCGACTGCCCAATTTTGCAAGCCCTGGGACTTATGCGTGACCCGGGGCTTGCGCGCGCCGCCAAGCCTATGCAAAATAGGCTCGGCACACGCAGGGGGGTTTTAAAAGGGTTACGCATGTACCTTATGCGTGTAACCCTTTTAAAATCCGGCCCAGTGAGTGCAGCCCATTAAATGATAGGGGTGTGCATTCTGTCCCTATGTATTGACAATCTACAACGGATGTGGCCATATTCGTTGTATTCGTGGGGAAGCAAAACGTATTTAACATTGGCAAGTTAAATGTAAGACATTGATAAGACAGGCTAAGAGAGAATGTGAAAAGAAGTTGGCTGTAGAGGCAAAAACTCACAGTAAAAACTTTTTTTTAAATATATCCGAAGCAGAAAGTCTGTGAGGGAATCAGTTGGAACATTAGATGATCGAGGAGTTAAAGGGGCACTTAGAGAAGATAAGGCCATCGCGGAAAGATTAAATTATTTCTTTGCTTCGGTGTTTACTGAAGAGGATGTTGGGGAGGAACCTGTAATGGAGAAGGTTTTCATGGGTAATGATTCAGATGGACTGAATCAAATCATGGAGAACCTAGAAGATGTGGTAGGCCTGATTGACAAACTGAAGAGTAGTAAATCACCTGGACCGGATGGTATACACCCCAGAGTTCTGAAGGAACTAAAAAATGAAATTTCAGACCTATTAGTAAAAATTTTTAACTTATCATTAAAATCATCCATTGTACCTGAAGACTGGAGGATAGCAAATTTAACCCCAATATGTAAAAAGGGCTCCAGGGGCGATCTGGGAAACTACAGACCAGTTAGCCTGACTTCAGTGCCAGGAAAAATAGTGGAAAGTGTTCTAAACATCAAAATCACAGAACATATAGAAAAACATGGTTTAATGGAAAGTCAGCATGGCTTTACCCAGGGCAAGTCTTGCCTCACAAATCTGCTTCACTTTTTTGAAGGAGTTAATAAACATGTGGATAAAGGTGAACCGGTAGATATAGTATACTTGGATTTTCAGAAGGCGTTTGACAAAGTTCCTCATGAGAGGCTTCTAGGAAAAGTAAAAAATCATGGGATAGGTGGCAATGTCCTTTCGTGGATTGCAAACTGGCTAAAAGACAGGAAACAGAGAGTAGGATTAAATGGGCAATTTTCTCAGTGGAAGGGAGTGGACAGTGGAGTGCCTCAGGGATCTGTATTGGGACCCTTACTTTTCAATATATTTATAAATGATCTGGAAAGAAATACGACGAGTGAGATAATCAAATTTGCAGATGACACAAAATTGTTCAGAGTAGTTAAATCACAAGCAGATTGTGATAAATTGCAGGAAGACCTTGTGAGACTGGAAAATTGGGCATCCAAATGGCAGATGAAATTTAATGTGGATAACTGCAAGGTGATGCATATAGGGAAAAATAACCCATGCTATAATTACACAATGTTGGGTTCCATATTGGGTGCTACAACCCAAGAAAGAGATCTAGGTGACATAGTGGATAACACATTGAAATCGTCAGTACAGTGTGCTGCGGCAGTCAAAAAAGCAAACAGAATGTTGGGAATTATTAGAAAGGGAATGGTGAATAAAACGGAAAATGTCATAATGCCTCTGTATCGCTCCATGGTGAGACCGCACCTTGAATACTGTGTACAATTCTGGTCGCCGCATCTCAAAAAAGATATAATTGCAATGGAGAAGGTACAGAGAAGGGCTACCAAAATGATAAGGGGAATGGAACAACTCCCCTATGAGGAAAGACTAAAGAGGTTAGGACTTTTCAGCTTGGAGAAGAGATGACTGAGGGGGGATATGATAGAGGTGTTTTAAATCATGAGAGGTCAAGAACGAGTAGATGTGAATAGGTTATTTACTCTTTTGGATAGTAGAAACACTAGGGGGCACTCCATGAAGTTAGCATGGGGCACATTTAAAACTAATCGGAGAAAGTTCTTTTTTACTCAACGCACAATTACACTCTGGAATTTGTTGCCAGAGGATGTGGTTAGTGCAGTTAATATAGCTGTGTTTAAAAAAGGATTGGATAAGTTCTTGGAGGAGAAGTCCATTACCTGCTATTAAGTTCACTTAGAGAATAGCCACTGCCATTAGCAATGGTTACATGGAATAGACTTAGTTTTTGGGTACTTGCCAGGTTCTTATGGCCTGGATTGGCCACTGTTGGAAACAGGATGCTGGGCTTGATGGACCCTTGGTCTGACCCAGTATGGCATTTTCTTATGTTCTTATGATCTTATGTATCGCAATTCCCCATGAATACACAAATCTTCGCTGAATTATTCGGCAGCCTAAAGAAACCAATTTAAACAAACCCCCCACCCTCCTGACCCCCCCCCCCCCCAAGACTTACCAAAACTCCCTGGTGGTCCAACGGGGGGTCCAGGAGCCATCCCCTGCACTCACACCCTCGGAGCCGGTTTCAAAATGGTGCCGATAACCTTTCACCTACTATGTCACAGGGGCTACCGGTGTCATTGGTCAGCCCCTGTCACATGGCCATCTGTGCCATCTTGTGCTCCTACCATGTGACAGGGGCTGACCAATGGCACCGGTAGCCCCTGTGACATAGTATGGGCAAAGGCTATTGGCTCCATTTTGATTACTGGCAGCTGACGGTCCGAGTGCAGGAGGTCACTCATGGACCCCCTCTGGACCACCATGGACTTTTGGAAAGTCTTGGGGGACCCTCCTGACCCCCACAAGACTTCCAAAAGTCCAGCGGGGGTCCGAGAGAAACCTCCTGCACTCCGGCCGCTGGATACCAGTACTCAAAATGGTGCTGATCGCCTTTGCCCTCACTCTGTGAGGCAAAGAAAACCCTCCCAGCTCTTTAATCCAAGAGATAAACAGAATCAATGATTGTCCTTCCCCATACCATGATGACTACCTACCACATACCCACCATCAAACACTTTAACACATCTTACAAACCTGAGAGACTCAACCAACACTCACTACTTAACAGAACACTAACTCCCATTATGGCAGCACCTATCACTCAATTGTTAGGTCTAATAACATTTTCGATACTACTATTAAACACTCAATCATTGCTAAAAAAAAAAAAAAGGCCACACTACTGTGTGACATCCTCACAGAAGAAACTCCGGACATTTGTGCGATTACAGAATCATGGCTAAAGGACACCGACACAGCTATAATAAACCAACTACCCACTGATGCGTACAATGTCTTTTCCATGAAGAAGAAGCCTGTGCCCGCAGGAGACTTAGATGGTCTAATGAAACCTTTTTGCAAATTCTCCTCAATATACTCTGACATGGCTTTATTCTCCACCACCGACAGGGGGGAGACATGTCCCTTAGGAGGTTCAGCATTAGGTTTCATCTTATGGCGCAGTCATAAGATCTGTGTGGCGGAAGGATGTTAGCAGCTTCTTTGGAGAAAACATCATGAAATGATGCATACTGAGGCGGCAGTCCTGGCATCACTGGAGTTGTAGGCATATAAAGAATAGGAGTGACCTCCTGTAGACATTTGCCATGGAATTCTGGGCCCCAACAGGAGAGTTCAAATGTGGCCCAGTTAAATTGTGGCATATGCAGCTGCAACCAGGGTAACCCCAGAACGATAGGGTGCATGGCCTTCTCTCACACAAAGAAGGAAATTAATTCAGTATGGAGAGATCCGGTGTGGAGGGATACTGGTTCGGTACAACAGGTAACATCACCCGGTAAGGGCTCCCCATGTACATATGATAAGAGTAGTGGAGTATTCAGAGTGGTGAGGGGAATCCTCAAATATTCAACTAGTCATTGAAGAATAAAATTACCTCCTGCACCTGAATCCATCAGGGCAAGAGTCTGAATCTCCAGAGGGCAGCAGATCAGAGAGACAGGGAGAGAAAGTGGAGGAGAGGGTGTAGTGAGGCCTAAGAATAGTACTCCCGTAGGACTAAGGCCTGTCCATTTCCCGGACATATCAGGCATGTTTGGACTGCATGACCAGCTTGTCCACGTGGAGGCACAAACCATTCTTCTTCCGAAGTCTTCTCTCTTTTGATGTCAGGTGACTGTGACCAAGTTGCATTGGTTCTTCCTCATTGGCAACAGGAGTCAAAGGAACCAACCTGAGTGCTGGGTTAGCATGAACCTCCTTTTGAGCAGGTCCTTTACAAAGCTCGAGTTCCTACACCTTATCACGAAGCCGGTGGTCAATTCTAGTAGCTAAGGCCACTAGCTCATCCAGCGAGTCAGGTGTTTCACGAGCGGCCAGCTCGTCCTTCAAGCAGGACTCCAAACATTTGAAAAAGAGAGTTTTCAGGCATCTAGGGTCCTATTGTAGTTCAGCCGCAAGAGTCTTAAGCTCTATAGTAAAATCAGCCAGTGTTCGGTTGCCTTGCTTCAGGTCCACCAATGTAGAACCAGCAGCAGTACATCGGGCAGGATCATAAAAAACGGATTTAAACAAGTCCATAAATCCATCAATATTGTGAAGTATGGGGTCTTTGCATTCCCACAGCAAGGAAGTCCAAGTCAAAGTCCTTCCATCCAGGTAGGATAGAATATAAGTAGTCTTGGCATAGGCTGTGGGGAAATGAGTGGGTTGTAATGCAAAATGCATACAACACTGGTTTAAGAAGCCTCTAGTTCTCTGAATCTCCCCAGAGAAACGTACTGGAGAAGCAAGAGGCACAGTAGTCTTTATAGTTGCTTCAGGTAACTGACCTTCAATATTGGAAGTAGAACCTTGATTCTTCTGTGCATGTAGCTGATGAAACACAGTAGTTAATTTTTCCAATGCATCCTGTTGTTCAGCGACGTGCAAGGCCAGGTCTGGAATGGCCTGCAAGGCATTGAGCTGAGCCGAATCTATGGAGTTAGCAATCTGTTATGGTTATTGGTGTTTGGGTGGATCCTTGGACACTGTGACAGCTGACCATGCCTAGTGGGTGCAGTCCTGTGAGAGACCACGGTGTCAGGCTAGACTCTGGACAGACAAATACAGATTTGAATCTTTTATTAGATAGTTTGAATGACCACCAGAGGTGGCAGTAGTGAGTAGTGGTTGTAAAACCCGGCAGGGCACGTCTCACACAGAATGCTGGAACAGCAGATTCTCTGCAGGGCAGTGCTGTTGTAGAAAGAGACAGAGTTATGAGTACACAATAAGAATGGCATTCATAGTCCCAATGGAGAATTAAGAGAAGCTCAGAGGCATGGAGAGCAGAGAGACTTGTAGCGTTGTACTCACTTAGCAGTAACAGATATTCTACTAGATGAGAGGTCTGGCACCGGAACAGAGAGCAGGCCCTTGAGGAGCGAGTACCTGATTCCAGTGAAGCAGTACTGTGAAGAGAGATAGTTTCTGTACTCACTGATGGTAGCTGTAAGTTAGTTCTTCCAAGTAGAAGGGTAGAGGTTGCAGGCAGCAGCATAGGGAACATGGGCCCTCGAGGAGCAAATACCAGTTTCCTGATAGCACCTGAAAAGCAAGAGGACCCCGAGGAGCGGGTACCCCATTAGAGACCCTGAAGGGTAGTAAGAATTCCAGTTAGAGCTAGAGAGGCAGAGTAGCTTAGGAACGGAGGCTGAATCCCATCTGTACAATTCCCGTTGCTAACTTGACGAGTTAGCAAATGCTGTAGGCAGATATACCCAGAAGCTATGATGTCAGAACAGGGAGATACCACTGAGGTTCGCGCCAACGTGGAGTTAAATAAGAGGGCATCATGCGCACGCGCACACGCCCTAGGGGTACCTTGAGGAGAATGGTGGGAGGCAGCACCAAACCCACTCCGGGAACGCTGGAGAGAACGGCAGGCAGATGCCATGGCAGCCATCAGTCCAAGGTGAGCGGGAGGAGCCGAGAGTAGAGAGAGGTAAGTGGGGCGAAGCCATCGTAGACTGACGGAAGCAACAAAGATGTACCTTATAAAAGTTTTTCAATTTTCGAAAGAAACACTACCATTAATTTCTAACATATACTTCCTACCATCAATAAAGAAGGATCAAGAAATAGTGGTAGGACCCTCAATGGTACCAGAATGGATCTAACTGAATTTTTAGAAACTACAATTGAAGAACAAATTGATTATAGAGGAACACTTTTGGTAACATTTGTATTATCAACAGATAGAGATCTAGTATTGAATTTGTTCTTCTGTAATAGAAGTAAAATGTACTTGGGATAAAAGAGCTGGGTATTCCCAGATCTGACTCGGGTAACTCAAATTCGAAGAAAAAAATGTCTAGAAATGGGTCAGGAAGTTCAACAAATGGGGGCTAAGTTTTCAGTTAGATATCCTTGTAAATGTTTACTTCTTTTAAATAGTACACGCTATATCTTTTTAACATTCCATACTTACAGACAAAAGGACATTCTACCAATTAAACAAAATGAACTTAATTCCAAAGTCAGAGAAAAATCAAATTTCTCTTTGATCACAAAACTTCTTCATCAATGATTGTCCAGAAAAATTATTCCCCCTTTGCTACTTCATAATTTAAATTTATTCAACACAGTTCTTGCCTTTTTACTTATGATTGTATTTATTTATTTATTTACTGTGGGGTATTTATTAGTTGCTTACTGTTGAAGCTCTAAGCAACATACAATAGAAAATATTCATAACATTACCATAAACTTTTAGCAAAATTAAATCTTTCCTTAAGGAATTATAAAAGGATGTCATCTAAATGTTTGTAAATGATAATGAAATAAGAATTGGAAACATTTGAGAGAATATGCTTTTATTATTCATATTCTCCCCTTCTAAAAATAGAAGACAAAAATTAACTAAATGGAATTCTTCCTTCAAGTATTTTTTTATTGATTAACATCGTCTCATCTATATCTGCTCAACAAGTGGCACCATGGTATTGGGTACCATCAGGGTAGATCTGAAATTGAACACAGATTACAGCTATAACTGAGACAAAGAACATTCAATGGGAAAATCCATTCTTGAGTACTGCTGAGCTGAATAATCTTGTGCAAGTGAGTGAGATTCTTTAGCATTAGACAAATAGATTGACAGATCATTTGCAAAAATTGAAAACTTTCAGAACTACCAAATTTTATACTTTCGTATACTTGTAAATGACAAATCAAAGGCTCTAACACTATGGCCAATAATAGTGCTGATAATGGGCAACATTGCAACATTGCAAAGTTCCCCTACCAAGTTCAAACATCGTTAATAAGTGTTTGACCACTACATTCTATTTTTTTCTCCTTAGCCCAGAAACATGTTGGACTTCATTTTCCATATTACTTTCTAAAGATGAATTTTCTGAAAGCATTTTTTACTTCTTGATTTCTCAGGCTATAAATCAGGGGGTTTAACATGGGAATCAGAACCGTGTACAGGAGGGCAAACATTTTGTCTTGCTCTGGTGATTGCATTGAACTTGGCCTCATGTAGACACTTATAATTGTCCCATAGAATAGAAGAACGACTGTGAGGTGGGAGGAGCAGGTGGAGAAGGCCTTGCTTCTCCCTTCAGAAGAGCGGATTTTCAGGATGGCTGCGATGATAAAGATGTAGGATGACAGGGTTAGAAAAAATGTGATGATACCCACAAAAATCCCCTCAGAAAGGATTAGCATTTCAAAATTGTGGATATCACTACAGGAAAGTTTTAGCAGTGCATTGGGGTCACAGAAGAAATGGTTAATCTCATTGGAACCACAAAAGTAGTATTGGGATATTGAAACAGCTAAAGGAACTGTATCTAGAGAACCAGTAATCCATGAAGCAGCTACCAATGAGATACATATTTTTTTAGTCATAATGAGTGGGTAATGCAAGGGGTTGCATATTGCCACATAGCGGTCATAGGCCATGGCAGGGAGAAGACAGATTTCTGAAGTTGTTACAATTATAAAAAAGCTAAGCTGTGTCATACATAGCGAGAAGGAAATTAATGTTTTCCCCTTTAAAAGACTTTCCAGCATCGTAGAGAGAGTGACTGTGGTATTGCAGATATCTAAGAAAGCCAAGTTACTAAGGAAAAAGAACATGGGTTTGTGGAGATGATGGTCAGAGCACATCAGCGTTAAAAATCCCAAATTTCCAAGTACAGAGAGAAAGAATGCTGGTACAACTGTTACATAAATGAGCAAATGCAGGTAAGAATGTTCAGAGAAGCCTAGAAGAATAAATTCTGTGGCCGATGTTTTATTCTCCTTCCCCATTGTTCTAGTGTTGATAATCTGTTGGAATATAAAAAAAGAAGAGATATAAATATTGTAACTGGAAGAATACATTTTACAATACATGTGGCTACCAATGTTATAAGGATCACACTGAGCCATTTCACTCCAAAGCCATCAAAATCCTTTTTCAACTAGGTCTGTGCATTCATTGGAAATGACATTTCTGACTTTTACATTTTGTTTTTAAAATAAAGCAAAAGAAAACTGAAGAAAATGTCATCATTTAATTTATAAACAGGGTGGTCCATATTTAAAAGCATTTAGCAGGCTAACTGAGAAGTTAGAGAGCTAAATGTATATTTAGGGGAATAAACAGCTAAATATCCAGTGGCCAATCCAGGTGCTTGTAACCACTATTGGAAACAGGAT
Source organism: Rhinatrema bivittatum (assembly GCF_901001135.1). Classification (NCBI taxonomy): domain Eukaryota; kingdom Metazoa; phylum Chordata; class Amphibia; order Gymnophiona; family Rhinatrematidae; genus Rhinatrema; species Rhinatrema bivittatum. Next base: position 59,753,740 of record NC_042630.1, on the reverse strand, counting down.
GCTAGGCTTGATGTTCCCTTGGTCTCACCCAGTATGGCAACTTCTTATGTTCATATGTTCTTAAATTCTAGTCAAGAAAGAACCTTTTATGTGAGAAAAACAATGTACACTAAAATAAAAACATATTTCTCACTTTATGCTGGACTTATGAGACAGATTCATTGTGTAAATCCTGCAACCATCATACTGCATGCCGGTTCCCTTGTATGTATCGGGAAATCTACAGGAGCTTGGAAGCGCTTCACTGTGCTAGAGATTTAATCATCGGTTGCTTTTGGATTTAATGTCTCTTATGCAGTTGGTACCGGGAACCGGCATGCAGTATGATGGTTGCAGGATTTACACAGTGAATCTGTCTCATAAGTCCAGCATAAAGTGAAAAATTCTAGTCAGCATAAAAGTTAGGAGGGTTGAATTTAACCAGATCACTTAGTGGCACTCCAGGGATGTAACTGGGAGGAGATGAGTTAGCTTTCTAACTCCAGTATTCAGAATTAGCCAGATGACTTAGCTGGATAAGCCTGGTCAGGACTAATAGCTGTCCTAAAGTTAGCTGGCTGTAGTTAGCAGACTAACTTAATGATAAGTGGCTATATTCAGTAATGTGGCTGTACTATTCAATATTAGAGATGTGCTTCGGATAAAGATTTTGTGTTGGGCTTCATTTCGGGGCCCCCCATGGGAATTTCATTTTTCCTGTGGTTCGGGGTTTTTTTTTCGGGGGCCCCGGTTTTCAGGTTAGCGAGCACTAACCTGGCAGTGCACACTATCGGGAATTAGCACGCACTAACTCCCATTAGTGTGCACTAACTCAAAAACTAATTTTTTCTGAAAATTCTGAAAAAAATCAATCATTTTTTGCTTCTCCCGAGCCATTCCAAATTAGGCAATTTTATTAACATTGCCTAATTCTGGAAAAACGATTGCACGTCCCTATTCAATATACTTCCATATTTTCCAAAGTTGGTCAGATAGTGTTAAGCGCTAAATCAGCTTAAAGGTGCTGACCCATGAACACAAAGACACCATACCAAATTTAGTAGAAACAAATTTAAATGTATTATTGCATATCAATACGCAATGCAGGTACTTTTGGGAGGAACAGAGTCACAGTTCTCTCTCTGGAGAAGCATTATTCTGTGTCTTTCTCCATACATTAGTAACTAGAGATGTGCATTCGGTTTTGCCAAATTGGAAAATTTCAACAAAATTGTCCACTTTGTCATGTAGGGACCCGGACCGCTGGGACTTAGGAGATAAGGCGCTGTGGAAGAAGACCAGGAGCGGAGTAGAAGCTGGATGGGCCACCAGAGGCAGCGAAGACAGACAGACCGAGGTCTGGGCAGCCAGCAGAATACGGAGCGATGAGACAAGTCGGAATCAGTTCAGGTAAGCAGGCAGGCAGGTAGACTGGCAGGCAGGCAGGCAGTCTGGCAGGCAGGCAGGCAGACTGGCAGGCAGGCAGGCTGAGCAGGAACAGCAACTTTCTAGGTAACCGCGTTGCAAGGCAAGGGAACCTAGCAGACGCCGGGTTTAAATCCCCCCAGCGTCTGACATCACAGAAGGAGGTCTGACGTCACAGAAGGAGGCGTGTCTAATCAGCCTGAGCAGGAGAAGTATAAAGGAAGGCTTCCTTGGCCCCTTCCTTGACTTGGCAATGTCCTCCAATGCTTTTTTGTCTGCTTGCTTCGGTGAATTCCTTGTGCTCGGACTGTGGTTCCTGTTTCCTCTTGGTGTTCCTGGTTCCCGACTTCGTATTGGCTTACGGTGATTCTCTGGTTCCTGACTTCAGATTGGCTTACGGTGATTCTCTGGTTCCTGACTCTGGATTGGCAAGCGGTGATTCTCTGGTACACAACTTCAGACTGGTGAGCGTCGACCCTCTGGCACTTGACCTAGGACTCCTTCAAGACCACCATCTCCGTCCTACGGGCTCCTCTTGGGGGGACCGTGGGCTTCCAGGGCGAAGCTCCAGTTGGCCTTTGCACCGATACCCTGACCTCTCTAGGTCCACCTAAGTCCCAGCGGTCGGGTCCCTTCGGGCTCCTCCCGGGGGGACTGCAGACCACCAGTGGTGAAGATCGCTCATCTGCTCATCTCCTTGTCCGTCTCCACAGTAGCTTCTGTCTTCAGTGCCAAGGGTCAGCTGCTCTCCTCCTCTGTCCTGCCTCACCACACGACGAGAGAACCTATGGATCCTCCGCAAGGTGTAACATCCCCTCATTGGCCCAAGGGTCCACAAACCTGAGCATAACAGATTGCCAAGTCCACGGACCCGGCAGAGGCATCTGCCCACCAGGCCATTCTTGGAATGGCCTATCGCCTGAAGGAGCAACAACAGACCCTCGATGCCCTAGTCTCTGCGGTACAGGGCCTGACCCAGCGCCTCGAGGCATTTGGGCCCATGAACCCTACGCTTCCTCCTCCACCTGTGGCTCAAGGAGGCCGCCCTACTCAGCCGCATACTGTTCAAGCCCCCGGGGGTGACCTGGGACAAGGAAGCGCCACTCAACTCCCGGCACCTTCTCTATACGCCGGAGATGCAAAGTTGTGTCGAGGCTTCCTCAGCCAGTGCCAGGTCCATTTTTCCTTGCTTCCTGCGCAGTTTCCCAGCGACCTAGTTAGGACCAGCTACATTATGTCCCTGCTCGACGGGAGGCCTCTGATCTGGGCCTCTCATCTGTGGGAGAGAAGGGACCCTGTCTTCGAAAACCTGAGTCAATTTCTGTCTGCTTTCCGGTAGATTTTTGATGAACCCGTCCACAAATCCACGGCAGTCTCTGAATTGCTCCGATTGCGAAAAGGTACTCGGACTGTGGCCGAATACGCAACGGAGTTCCATACCTTGGCCGCAGAGCTGAATTGGAGAGACGATTGCCTCCACGGGATCTTTCTGGAAGGACTGGCCTCCCGCCTTCAGAACGAGCTAGCGGCGAAAGAATGTCTGGAAAACCTCGACGGCCTGGTAGAATTGGCCAACCGAGTAGATCGCCGGATGAGGCTTCGCCTTCCAGTAGTCAAGGCGGCGAGGAGGTCCTCACCACCTTCCAAGAATGCTTCTGAAGTTCCTGGAACGTCCACTGAGGAACCCATGGTCGTGGAAATGTCTCCCCACAGGAACGCCAGAGGTGGATAAGGGAAGGACTCTGTTTTTACTGTGGAGCAGCGGACCATTAGATAGCGGTATGCCCGACTCGGCCAGGAAACGCTCGGGCCTAGGACCGAAAGGAGGTCTCTTCCTGGGCCGTGCTTTTCCAGTACCTCCACTAACGCTACCAGTTGTGTTAACCTTCGCTGGCGGTGAGTTCCACACTTTGGCCTTGGTGGACTCCGGCACCGGGGGTAACTTCATCATGAAAAGTCTGACGGAGCATTTGGAGTTACCACAAGCTCGTCTTCCAGTGCCTTTGGTCATCTCCTCCATTCAAGGGAAACCTCTCCCGGTGTGTGTGACACACACCACGGTTCCTGTCCCACTGAGGGTTGGAATCCTCCACCAGGAGCACATGCCATTGTATGTTCTGGAATACTCCATATACCCGATTGTCCTGGGTCTTCCCTGGCTGCAGGAATATGAACCTCAGTTTAACTGGAAGACTTTGCAGCTGTCTCACTGGGGGCCAAAGTGTCATGGCAATTGCCTCCAATCCGTGGTTTCTGTCTCCTGTCCTGTGGCTTCCACCAGCCTTCCAGGCCTGCCAGCCCCCTATGGCGCATATGCGGATGTATTCTCGAAACAGAAGGCCGAGATACTTCCACCCCATCGTTCCTTCGATTGCGCCATCAATCTCCTTCCTGGTACTGAGCCTCCTCGGGGCCGCACATATGCCTTCTCGCCTGCTGAGGCACAGGCCATGAGTGAATACATCAAAGAGAACCTGGAGAGGGGCTTCATTCAGAAGTCTAAATCCCCTGCCAGGGCTGGTTTCTTCTTTGTCGCGAAGAAGGACGGGAGTCTCCGCCCCTGTATTGACTACTGGGGCTTAAATGCTATTACAGTCAAGGATCGCTACCCCTTGCCCCTCATCTCGGAGCTCTTTGATCGGCTCCAAGGGGCGAGGATCTTTTCCAAATTGGACTTCCGAGGGGCCTACAACCTCATTCGAATCAAGGAAAGTGATGAGTGGAAGACGGCCTTCAATACCCGAGACGGCCACTATGAGTATCTAGTGATGCCGTTCGGGCTCTGTAATGCTCCTGTGGTGTTCGAGAACACCATGAATGAGATCTTCCGTGATCTCCTATACAAATGCATGGTGGTATACCTGGATGATATTTTAGTATTCTCAGATTCCCTGACCACGCACTCTCAGCATGTCATCCAGGTATTGCAACGGCTCTGAGAACATCAGTTGTACGCAAAATTAGAAAAGTGCCTCTTTGAGAAGGAGTCCCTTCCCTTCCTGGGATACATGATCTCCAGTGAAGGGTTCCGTATGGATCCTCAAAAGCTGAAAGCCATTCGGGAATGGCCCCAGCCATCCGGATTGAAGGCACTCCAATGATTCCTGGGATTCGCGAATTATTATCCGTCATTCATTCTCCACTATGCGTCCATAGTCGCCCCGATGATGGCCCTGACCCGGAAAGGCGTGGATCCCAAGAAGTGGCCACCTGGAGCAGAAGCTGCCTTTCATCACCTCAAGGAGGTGTTCCTGCAGCAAACATGCCTTCGGCATCCAGACCCACAGCGCTCATTCATCGTTGAAGTGGACGCCTCATCGGAAGGCATAGGCGCCGTCTTGAGTCAGACATCTGATAATCACAAACTTCGTCCGTGTGCCTTCCTCTCGCGCCAGTTCTCCCCGGTGGAGAGAAATTACCCCATAGGAGATAAGGAGCTGCTAGTGATCAAGGTCGCCCTCGAAGAATGGCGCCCCTGGCTGGAGGGAGCACAGCACCCGTTCACGATTTACATGGACCACAAGAATCTCAAATACCTGCACCGAGCACAACGGCTCAACCCACGGCAAGCACGGTGGGCCCTGTTTTTCACCCTGTTTAATTTTGTGCTCCGCTACAGACCGGCCGAGAAGAATGCCAAGGCTGATGCCCTATCGCAGGTATTCGAATCAATGGAAGGCTCATAGGAACCGCAATACATCATCGAGCCGTCCCGCATCCTCTTGTCTGCTATCACGACAATCCCTCCAGGGAAAACCTTAGTTCCCCAGGGCTTGCAGAAATAAGTCTTGGCATGGGCCCACAACTCCCACTGTTCTGGTCACCCAGGGCAATCCCGGACACTACAGACTGTTGTAATCCAGAAGTGGATCCTTGGGCCGACCGACGATGGAGGACAGTCGGGAGGCAGACACACGCTGCTGGAGCCGAATCTTCACCTGGAAACCCGTGACCCCCCCAGAGGAGCTGTTGGGATCCGGATCGCTAGGACTTAGGCGGCTTCACCCTGGAAGTCTGCGGTCCCCCCAGGAGGAGCCTGTAGGGACCCGGACCGCTGGGACTTAGGAGATAAGGCGCTGTGGAAGAAGACCAGGAGCAGAGTAGAAGCTGGATGGGCCACCAAAGGCAGCGAAGACAGACGGACCGAGGTCTGGGCAGGCAGCAGAATACGGAACGATGAGACAAGTCGGAGTCAGTTCAGGTAAGCAGGCAGGCAGGTAGACTGGCAGGCAGGCAGGCAGGCTGGCAGGCAGGCAGGCAGACTGGCAAGCAGGCAGGTAGACTGGCAGGTAGGCATGCAGACTGGCAGGCAGGCAGGTAGACTGGCAGGCAGGCAGGCTGAGCAGGAACAGCAACTTTCTAGGTAACCGCGTTGCAAGGCAAGGGAACCTAGCAGACGCCGGGTTTAAATCCCCCCAGCATCTGACGTCACAGAAGGAGGTCTGACATCACAGAAGGAGGCGTGTCCAGCTGACGTCACAGACAACACAGACCCTGCGCCGCTATTACTGGTGGCCAAAGGTCTACAAGGATGTCCAAGCGTACGTAGAATCCTGTCAGTCCTGCGCCCACCATAAGAAAATCTTTGGCTCAACCCCAGGCCTACTTCAGCCGCTACCTACGCCCTCTGAACCATGGACTCATGAAGCTACCGACTTCATGGTAGACTTGCCACTATCCAGCAGCAACACAGCAATTTGGGTGGTCTTTGACCGTTTTAGTAAAATGGCACACTTCGTGCCGTTTTCAGGATTGCCATCTGCTCCACAACTAGCTCAGCTGTTTGTCCAACACGTCTTCAGGCTACATGGCCTCCCTAAAAGTATCCTCTTGGATCATGGACCACAATTCCCTGCCGAGTTTTGGAGGGCCCTTTGCTTGAAGTTCGACGTCACGTTAGACTATACGTCCGGTTACCATCCTCAGACCAATGGCCTCGCTGAGAGAACTAACCAGACGTTGAAACAATTCCTCTGGTTATACATCAACGAAAAACAAGATGACTGGGCCAGCCTGCTACCCTGGGCTGAATTCGCACTAAATTCCCACGTCTCTGCGGCAACGGGATCCTCCCCGTTTCAGGTAGTTTATGGGAAACAGTCACGACAGCCACTGCCTGTCCCCACCACTGTGACGTCTCCAGCAGCCCAGCTCTCGGCTGAAGAGCTGAATCGCCTTTGGTTATCTACAAAGCGCGCCCTGATCAAGGCCGGTCAGGCAGCTAAGAAGTATTCGGACCAGCACAGGAGACCATACCCACCTCTCCGACCGGGCCAAAAGGTTTGGTTAAGTATGCAATTTATCCGCCTGAAGCTGCCATTGTCACGACTGGCTCCGCGATTCATCGAACCGTTCCCCATCATCCGGCAGGTGGGTGCAGTCTCATATCAACTGCTCCTCACTCCGTCTCTTAAGATACACAATACCTTTCATGTCTCTCTCCTGAAACCTCTGGTATTGTCATGGCCTTCCAGCACGCCTCCTACTCCCCAACCTGTCGCCTCCGAAGATGACCTCACCTATCAGGTCCGGGAGCTTCTAGATGTAAGGAAGCATCAAAAGAAGTGGGAGTATCTGTTAGCTTGGGAAGGCTTCGGCCCCGAGAAGAACTCCTGGGAGCCTTTGGCTAACATCCTGGACCGGAATCTGCTGGAGCAGTTCCACAAGGACCATCCGGCTAAACCCAGGCCTCCGGGGAGGCGCCCTAAAGAGGGGGGTACTGTTGTGCTCCGCGGCCGTGGGAGCCACAGCCGTGGACCCCCTACCTCACCCGCGACAGCGATCTGCCACAGGAATCCCGAGGGAGGACCCCAACGCTAGGCCCTCGCTCCGGCACGGGTCCCCCATGCCGACCACCGCAGGAGGAGCCGTGCCTGCTTCTCCCTCGCGAAGTCCTGCAGCGTTTCCTCCGTGAAGAAAATCCAAGATGGCCGCCACCATCTTTAGGCACGAGGTCACGCCCCCTTCCTAGACTTAAAGGGACCTGATCCCTTTAACTAGCTGCACCTGTGTCTAATCAGCCTGAGTAGGGGAAGTATAAAGGATGGCTTCCTCGGCTCATTCCTCGACTTGGCAATGTCCTCCAATGCTGTCTAGTCTGCTTGTTTCGGTGAGTTCCTTCTGCTCGGACTCTGGTTCCTGTTTCCTCTTGGTGTTCCTGGTTCCCGACCGGATTGGCTTACAGTGATTCTCTGGTTCCTGACTTCGGATTTGCTTACGGTGATTCTCTGGTTCCTGACTCCGGATTGGCAAGCGGTGATTCTCTGGTATACGACTTCGGACTGGTGACCGTCGACCCTCTGGCACTTGACCTAGGACTCCTTCAAGACCACCGTCTCCAAGGGCCCACCTAAGTCTGAGCGGCCCAGGTCCCTACGGGCTCCTCCTGGGGGGACCGCGGGCTTCCAGGGTGAAGCTCCAGTTGGCCTTTGCACCGATACCCTGACCTCTCTAGGTCCACCTAAGTCCCAGCGGTCGGGTCCCTATGGGCTCCTCCCGGGGGGACCGCAGACCACCAGTGGTGAAGAACGCTCATCTCCTTGTCCATCTCCACAGTAGCTTCTGTCTTCAGTGCCAAGGGTCAGCTGCTCTCCTCCTCTGTCCTGCCTCGCCACCCGACGAGAGAACCTACGGATCCTCCGCAAGGTGTAACATCCCCTCGTCGGCCCAAGGGTCCACAAACCTGAGCATAACAAGATCAAAGGGAAGTAATATTTTTCAATATTATTCAAGAGTAAAAAAGGAAGAGAGAAGCAAAGAGGACAACAAAAATGCACTCATATTAAAGATATGAAAAGATGAAGCATGAGCCAGACCTTCATATTCAAACTCTCTGGATATATCTCAGAATAAGCCTAAACTTTATTTTTTTCCTCTAGAATTCAAGACTAGCATAACTTGGATTCCTATTTTAGTTCTACTGAACACTATGGGGCTGATTTTAAAAGGGTTACGTGCGTAATATACGTGCATAACCCTTTTAAAACCCTCCTGCGCGCGCCGAGCCTATTCTGCATAGGCTCGGTGATGCACGCAAGCCTCAGAACTCATGTATGTCTCGGGGCTTGAAAGAATGGGTGGGGAGTGGGCAGGCTGGGAGCGGGGCAGGGGCGGGACCGAGGCCTCCGGCACAGTGGTCATGCCGGGGACTCGCGTGCTGGCACTCGGAAGGCGCGCGCAACCTACGCCTGCCCGGAGGCAAGCGTAAATAAAGAATTAAAGGTGTGGGGGGGGGGGAATTAAGGTAGGGCTGGGGGTGGGTTAGATAGGGGAATGGAAGGGAAGGTGGGGGGTGGAAGGAAAGTTCCCTCCGAGGCCGCTCCAATTTTGGAGTGGCCTCAGAGGGAACAGGGAAAGCCATCGGGGCTCCCCTAGGGCTCAGCATGCACAAGGTGCACAAGTGTGCCCCCCCTTGTGTGCACCCACCCCGGATTTTATAAATCTATGCCCGCGCGTAGATAACAAAATCTGCCCCTGTATACAATGGTAACATTATCTGGGTACCATTTCTGTTAAAAGTAAGTGATAGAGTTTCACAAATTATGTGAACTTTTTTCTGATTTCACCTTGAAAAAATTGGTAAATCTAAGAATTATTCAATCAGAAGTCCATCAAACCAGAAGCTGATGACAGCACATGTGGAAGAGATTGTGACGACCAAACAAAAAAACATTGGCAGAGGGGACTTTTTAAGTGGCGATGGGAAGATGGACAAATAAACTAAAAGATATTGTCTAGTTGCTAGATATGATGATCTCTGTTACATCACCTACCACAAATTACATCCGTATTTTCAATTTCTATTTTTAATTTTAAAAAATGAACAAAAAATCCTTATATAGCAGAGACGTTTGTTTCTGTTATAATGAAAAATTATTCTGAAGTCCTGCATATCCAGAAAAAAATAATGTTTACTTTTCAAATACAGTGAATATATACTTCTTATCTGAGGTCAGCCTGTATATAAATGCATTCTTAGTATAGATTTATTTATTTATTGATTTATTGATTGATTGATTGATTCTACTATACTGCTCAACAGATACCAAATCTGGACAGAGTGGTTCACATTAAAATACAATAAAATCAAACAGCAACAACCTTCCTGCCTACCTCAGATTATCCTGCCATAATAGTTCTTTATGCTATGACTTCCACTTCAGGATATAAGAAGCTATGCCTTAACTTCATTCCTAAAGGAAAGATAATTTTCCTCCACTCTCACCTCCAGAGGTGCTGAGTTCCATAACGACAGGCCACAGACTGAAAACATTATGGGGTAGATTTTTAAAAAGGATGCACGATTTTATAACATGCGCGTGCTGGTGTGCGCATGTTATAAAATCGCGGACAGTACATGCAAGGAAGGGGGGCAGACATAGGCCAAAATCACGTGGCGACACATCGTTTAGCTTTCCCAGTTCCCTCCCAACTCATTCCAAATAAGGAGCAAACTGGGAGGAAACTTCCCTACCCCCTACCCTAACCTCCCCTCCCCTTCCCCTATCCAACCCACCCCCTATCCCTACCCTAGGTACTCCTAATTTTTTTTTTTACCTTTTGCTTCTGCAAAGGAGCTGTAGCAAGTTGTGTGTGCCAGCACAGCGGCAAATGGCTGCTGTACTGGGCGCTTCTAGCCCCACCCCTCCCACCCCTCCCGCCCCTCTGCAGAGGCCCAGCTCTTGTATGCATATCAGGGGTTATGTGCACGGATGGGCCCCTTTTAAAATGTGTTTTACGTGCATGGGCCATTAAAAATCAGGTATATTACTATATGCCACATTACGAACATCCTGGTATTTGAGCAAAAACAAAAACAGGTGAAACCCCAACTCAAAAGTTTTCACAAAAATGGTTAAGAAGGGCAAATGAAGCCTGAAGTTGTCCAAATCTTTCAATTTTATTTATCTTAAGTATCTTAAGAATCTCTCAGATGTATCATCAGATGATCAGGTTTAAGCATAAGTTGCATGGTCCCCTGACATGGACCGTGTTTTGTTGGAAACTGCATTGGGAGGGACCACACCTCTAAATTAGAAACAAACACGATGTTACATCATTGTAAAGGGCAACAACAAGGCAGAGCACTGGCAAGGATAATATTAAATAATAGCTTAACGGAGGTCTATAGGAACAGGTAAATATGTTTTAATCTCTTTACATTCCAGAACATAAAACAGGAACTCAATGAGTAGAGACATTAAAATATGGAATGCATAAAGAGCTGTGTTGACTGTGATTCCAAGAAGTCAAGTTACATACATAAGTATTTAAGTCTACAAAGCATACTGCATAATATATGTTCATTTTTACTGCTGGATGATACATCAAAATGAAAATGGTACAGAGCATAGTGCCAAAAAGAGGGAATTTGACAATAGCTGTCAGTCAAGTAAACACCACCCTAGAGACCACATCCAGAGAGCACACCAGTCATGTGAGGGGAACTGTCAGTATGGACACACCCACTGAAAGATGGATATGCAGTCAGGAGGAATCGTGTCAAGCCCAGTATCATCAAAGACAAAAAGAGGGTTTCAGATAGTATATGTGAGAAACGGATAAAGTTTTCTTATGGAAAAGATATCAGATTTAATCCATGAGAGGACACCATATTGAGCTATGCTTAAACCTGAACATCTGATGATACACCTGAGAGATCCAGGAAAAATAGTGGAAAGTGCTCTAAACATCAAAATCACAGAACATATAGAAAGACATGGTTTAATTGAATAAAGTCAGCATGGCTTTACCCAAGGCAAGTCTTGCCTCACAAATCTGCTTCACTTTTTTGAAGGAGTTAATAAACATGTGGATAAAGGTAAACCGATAGATGTAGTATACTTGGATTTTCAGAAGACATTTGACAAAGTTCCTCATGAGAGGGTTCTAGGAAAAGTAAAAAGTCATGGATAGGTGGCGATGTCCTTTCATGGATTACAAACTGGCTAAAAGACAGGAAACAGAGAGTAGGATTAAATGGACAATTTTCTCAGTGGAAGGGAGTGGACAGTGGAGTGCCTCAGGGATCTGTATTGGGACCCTTACTTTTCAATATATTTATAAATGATCTGGAAAGAAATACGAGTGAGATAATCAAATTTGCAGATGACACAAAATTGTTCAGAGTAGTTAAATCACAAGCAGATTGTGATAAATTGCAGGAAGACCTTGTGAGACTGGAAAATTGGGCATCCAAATGGCAGATGAAATTTTTATGTGGATAAGTGCAAGGTGATGCATATAGGGAAAAATAACCCATGCTATAATTATACAATGTTGGGTTCTATATTAGGTGCTACAACCCAAGAAAGAGATCTAGGTGTCATAGTGGATAAGACATTGAATTCATCGGTTCAGTGTGCTGCGGCAGTCAAAAAAGCAAACAGAATATTGGGAATTATTAGAAAGGGAATGGTGAATAAAACGGAAAATGTCATAATGCCTCTGTATCCCTCCATGATGAGAGCGCACCTTGAATACTGTGTACAATTCTGGTCGCCGCATCTCAAAAAAGATATAATTGCGATGGAGAAGGTACAAAGAAGGGCTACCAAAATGATAAAGGGAATGTAACAACTCCCCTATGAGGAAAGACTAAAGAGGTTAGGACTTTTCAGCTTGGAGAAGAGACGACTGAGGGGGGATATGATAGAGGTGTTTAAAATCATGAGAGGTCTAGAACGGGTAGATGTGAATCGGTTATTTACTCTTTCGGATAGTAGAAAGACTAGGGGGCACTCCATGAAGTTAGCATGGGGCACATTTAAAACTAATCGGAGAAAGTTCTTTTTTATTCAACGCACAATTAAACTCTGGAATTTGTTGCCAGAGGATGTGGTTAATGCAGTTAGTATAGCTGTGTTTAAAAAAGAATTGGATAAGTTCTTGGAGGAGAAGTCCATTACTTGCTATTAAGTTCACTTAGAGAATAGCCACTGCCATTAGCAATGTTAACATGGAATAGACTTAGTTTTTGGGTACTTGCCAGGTTCTTTTGGCCTGGATTGGCCACTGTTGGAAACAGGATGCTGGGCTTGATGGACCCTTGGTCTGATCCAGTATGGCATTTTCTTATGTTCTTATGTTCTTACTTATGATAAATACAATTTAAAGATTTGCCCTTCTATGATGATTTTGGTATATGAACCAAGGCTAACATCATAGAATGTAAACTTAATTTGGAATGTAACTCCTAATCCTTTCCTGTAAATACTGGGCACTCATCTCATTAACTTCTTATGCATCAATGTCATTAGTTTAAACTGTACCCTTTTTCAAATGGAAAACAATACAAGCAGGTTGACAAAGCTATTGCATACACCCATCTTAGAGAAGCATAAATTAGATGGGCAGCCATATTCTGTACCATTTCTAAACTCTATACTCTTTTAGGGGAGACCCACCAACATAATATTACAATAATCATACAAGGACATATCAATACCTGAACCACTAATCTAAAAACTGAAGTTTCCAAATACAGATGCAACCTTCTCAGAGTCCTGAGCCTGGTTTATTGTTTACATCTTATGGGATCTGTCTAGTACTAGAAGAGAACAATAGCATAAGAAGTATAATTCATGGTCAGATCAAGGTACCATCAATACAGTCATCCTGTCTCTGATAGTGACCACTCTGGATGTCTAGGAAATAACCAGCAGATCCCAAATATTAGATCCAATGCTTTTTGCACATTAATGGGATAATTGGTGGTTTTTCCCAGGTCTACTTGGCTAATAATTGTTCATGGACTTTTCTTCCAGGAATTTGACCAAACCATTTTTTTAAATTCAGCTATGCTAAATGCATTGATCTCATCCTTCAGCAACACATTACATAATTTATTTGTGTTTTGATTTAAAAAAAATCATCCAATTTGTTTTAAATCTTATATCTGCTAATTCTTGGCATATCCATTAATCCTTGTGCTAACATAAACAATAAATTGTCATTCCCTTTAATGTTTGACCTACTCTCTGTCAATAAGATTAATGTATGCTCTACTAGCATTAATTGCTTTTGCCAAAAACATATTCTCTCTTTGTGAACAGTACAGCTAAATTTAATCCAATTATGCATCTTAAACACACACACAAATTTATACCAATCAAGTTTGAATTGACTTACGGTATACAGTTGTAGTGCAGTTACTTTTCCCTCAAAGAATTACAGATTTTGAATCAGACAGTTAATAAAGAGTGTCAAAGCATCTGGGACTTGTTTGCTGGTGATAAGGGACCTCCCAGATACTAGAACTGAAAAAATAACCAAGTAAACTTGTGAGTGGAATTGGCTACACAGCAGGAATGGTGCACTTCCCATGGTGTACTCGGCCTCATATAAAGTGGATTTCACGTTTGGTTTTATCAGTTGCCTGGCTTACTGTCCATGGTACAATGAGCCACGTGACTGCTGCACCTTAGATACAAATGAAATCTCATGCTGAACGCTGCACCTCCAGTCTCTGATGCCTTCTGAAGAGAGGAAAGATGCAGGCATACTCTCTTACTACTTCTTTTGGCCTGATTGAGCCATTTAAAGGTAGCAGGAGATGAGAGAGAAGATCAGTATGGGAGCTAGAAGAGGCAGCTCTATGGCTGTTGAAATATTGAAACGTTATGAGAGAAAAAGACCATATGGACTATCTAGTCTTCCCATCCACACCAACTATTCAGCTGTACAATCCCTACCATTCCCTCAGTGATCCTCTGTGTTTATCCCATACTTTACTGAATTCATATAAGGCCGGATTTTTAAACCCCAGCACACAAAAATTCAGGAGTTTACGCGCATGGCCGGGCCTTACACACGCCGGGCCAATTTTCAAACAGGCCCGACCATGCACGTAAACCTCGGGATGCATGCAAGTGCCAGGGCCTTAAAAGGGGGCAAGCCAGGGGGTGGGGCTAGTGGCGCCCAGTATAGCGGCCATTTGCCATTGTGCTGGGGGATCACGCAACCTGCTCCTGCTCCTGCTCCTATGCAGGAGCAAAATGTAAGTTTAAAAAATGGGGAGGGGGCTAGGTAGAGATAGGGGGAGGGTAGGATAGGGGAAAGGGAAGGGAGCTTAGGGTAGGGGAATGGGAAGTTCCCTCCCAGTTTGCTTCTTAATTGGAGTGGAATGGGAGGGAACTGGAGAAGGCCCTGATGTGTCGCCATGCGAAAGTTGCCAATTTCAATCCCCTCCCTTGCGCGCATTGCCCCTGATTTTATAACATGCACGCACCGGCACGCGCATGTTATAAAATTGTGCGTCCATGTGTGCGCGTGAGTATTTTTGAAAATCTACTCCATACTGTTCTTGTCTCCACCACATCCACAGGAAGGTTGTTCAACTAGTCTCTCTGAAAATAAATGCTTCCTTAATTATTCATGTCTTCTCCCTTTCACCCTCATATCTATGATTCCTCATTCTAGTGCCTCATTTCCTTTGAAAGAGGTCTGATTCTTGTACATTGGAAACCTTGAAGATATTGAAATGTCTATATCTTCTCTATTTTGTCTTTCCTCTAGCGTATACATGTTGAAATCTTTAAGGATTAAGACCACTTGTCATTTTAGTAGCCACCCTCTGATTTGGCTCCAATCATTTTATATTATTTTGATTTTGTGTCTATAGAACAATAAAAATATTTTTAATGAGGTCCACCAGGGACCTATACAGGTGAAATTTCACCTCCCTTTATCTACTGACATTTTATCTCCCTATGAAGCCAAACATTTTTCTAGATTTTGCGGTTGCCTCATCCACTTTAAGATCATCAGATATGATCACCCTCATATCCTACTCTTTATTTCATGATTCAAATAATTTCTGCTCCTCTACTGTAATTCTCACTTTGGTTTTGCAGCCTAAATGCATGTCTGAATTTTTTACATTAAATCTTAGCTTTCAGACCCTAAAAAAATTCTTCAAACTTCACTATATTACTCCTCATGTTTTACATACCTTCTTGAATGTCTAGTCTGTTGTAGATTTTGGTATCATCAGCAAAAGATAAACCTTTCCTCATGGTCTTCCACAATGTCATTCACAAAATTGTTGAAATGACCTGGCCCAAGGACTGATCCATGTAGCACACCACTAGTAACATCTCTCTTCTCAGAGTATAATTCATTTACCACTACTTTATACTGCCTCCCATTCAATCATTTTCTAACCCAGTCAGTCACTTTAGGGCCATTAGCAATGTATTTATAATTCGCCTTTGTGGAACCGTGTTAGAGGCCTTACTGAAATCCGGTACACTATTTCTATTTCTATCCCCTGAAAAAACTCTCTGGTTTCCCAATCTAAGAAATTGATAGATTCATCTGATGAGACCTATCTTTGGTAAAAGAATGCTGCCTCTGATCCTGCAGTGCATTGGATTCCAGAATCTTCATTATCCTCTCTTTTACCAGAAATGCCATTAATTTGCATTAATTTTGCAGGTCAACTGGCCTGCATATCCCAGCTTCCTCCTTCTACGTTTCTGAATATGAACCACATCCATCCATCTCTAGACCTCTGGAGCTTTTCCCACCTAAAGAAGCATAGGCTGTTCCTTGACTACTTCTAAGTTCCCTTAATACCCTCAGATGTATCACATCTTGCTGCATCGCCTTGTGTAGGTAAAGTTTATTTAGTTCCTTATGTACACACATTTCTGAATATCAGCTGAGTTTTACTTCACTTCCAATTTTATTTGTGTTTGTTTTATGTGGTCCTCATTCTGGGCCATCTGCAGAAACCACCACACAGAAATATTTTAAAAAATATTTTGATTTTTCCTCTCCAGCCTCTATAAATTCATCCCTTTTGCCTCTGGGTCTCTCAATGACATTTTTGTATTTTCTTCTATCACTCACATATTATTTAAAAAAGTCCCCCCCCCTTATTACCATATCTCTTTTAATCTTTGCATTCCTTTTCTTAGCTTTTCCAGTTATTTTTGTCTGTCTTGCACTTTCTGCAATCTCTTATAGTTTATGGAAACTATTTTCCTTACTTCTTTAGTAAATAATAATGACCTCTTTTTCCTCTTTCTTTATTTACTTTCCTAAAAAAAAGAAGTTGCCCTTATAATATTTTCTTTAAGCTTTTCCCACTGTTCTTCTACTTCCCCTAGATCCCATTGATTTACTTCCCAATTTTAACAGTTAGGGGATTAATTTCCAACTTGCATTAAGGCGTTTTTCCATGTGAAAAATGCCTTAACGCATGCAAAAAGAACCATAATGCATGGTGCGATGCTAACTTTTAAAAAGGGAGGGATTGGGGGCCAGGAATTGTATAAAAGTGGGCTGGCTTCATGAAGGCATATTGCTGAAAATAACTACACCTTTTTCATTGGTGTTAACGAGAGAGAGAGAGAGAGACTAGCTATGAGGCCCTTTTAGTATTTAGATATTTATATCTCAATAGGAGGCCCACCTAGTAACTCGAGGTGAGGTTTAGGTAGTAGTATAGGGGTTAGGGGCCACATTGACATGCAGAGTGAAGATTTGATGTCCTTCAGAGTGAGGAATCTCACACAACGATGAGATTTGGACAATGTTCTCTCAACCTAGCTTGATGATACCCAGGTAGAGAGTCCATAGGTATGGTGTGTGTGCCGTATCGGTCTGAGCTGTATGCTGGTATTCTATATTTACTTTTTTACTTTTTATTTCAGCATCTAATACTGAGCAAGTCCATCCCCTGAGGCCGAGCGGTAAATCAAAACACAGCATGTGTAGGGACTGTAATTTGATGGAAGTTGCCTTATTAGATATATGTTTGGACTAAATGAATTCAGCAAACTGAATGAGATCAGTGAATTTTATTTGCAAAGAAAACTAAAAAAATATAAACTGGGAACTTGGACGAAAGATTATAAGTAGAGCAATGAAGGTCAAAGAGACCAGCAGTGCTTAATATGATGGTCCATTAATTGGATTTTTATTATAGTATCGCAAAACTATAAATTATCCAGATATAAATGGTTGAATGTTAGCTATTGACATTTTAACAATTTTGTGTGACCCACTGTATTGACAACAAAATACATACCCAGAAAATAATTTAAAAAAACCATAAAATTATAATAAAATAATTTTTAAAAACATAAAATAATACTGATCCATCTGCGCACCAGGCATCCTTCATTCACAAGGGAACAACAATGCTTTTATTTTTTATGAAATGTTATTAATCTCTTGACTAACATCCAGTGGAGCTGAATTCTATATTTCAGGCCCAATCGCTGAAATGCCCTTTTTCTATGAACCATCTTATGGATTTCTTGAATTGGAGGAACCCGTATAAAAACCCTTTCAAATGACATAACATTCTGCTTAGGAACATAGTTCTTACCTAATGTCTGAATACAAATGGATCCTGTTCCCCACATATATTTGAACATCATAATTTAAAATATGATTCACTACCTAATTAGAAGCCAATGAAGAAGTCATTTAGCGGTAGATTTTTAAAAAATCTGCATAGGCGTTCATGTGCATGTGACTCCTGGTGTGCACACGTGCATGTGACTATTTTATAATATGCACGTGTCAATGCGCGCATGTTATAAACTACAATACCCACATGCGTATGCAATTGGGTCATGTCTCGGTGCGTGGAGGAAGGAATTTTAAAAGCAACGCATGGAGATACGAGTAGGCCTTCCCCAGGTCCCTCCCAGTCCTCTCCAATTAAGGAATGGACTGGGAGGTAACTTCCTTTTACCCCTACCTATCCTTTCTGCCTTTTCTCCTCCTCTCCTCCCTGACCCCTGACCTTTACCTATTTTTTTTTTTTGTTATTTACCTTACTGCTCCTTTGATGCAGAAGCAGACTCTGCATGCTGGCTGGCTGCCAGAGTGCACTTCCCTGAGACAGCATCTAATGGCACTGTCCTGGCCTGCCCCTACCCCCGTCCCACCTCTTTCTTTAAGCCTGGCACTTCTGCGAGTATCGGGAGTTACACACATGGCTGGGCCATTTCTAAAATTCATTCGACACGCACAGGGCCTGGCCACACGTGTAACCCTTGTATTTGCGCGCATTGGCCTCTTGAATATCGGCCATCAACCTCCTTGCGCATAATTAAATCAGCATCTGGAATTCATTGCCAGAGGATGTAGTGAATGCTATGTGTAACTACATTTAAAATTGGCTTATCCCTGGGATAAGCAGCATGGAATCTGTTTACCTCTCCAGATCCTGCCAGGTACTTGTGACCTGGAGTGACCACTGATGGAAACAGGATTGACCCACTATGCTCTTATGTTCTAATACCTTATTCCATTTAAAATTTTGTCTGGCAACCCTACCAACACCCTGTTATAGTAAACAAATGCATGGAAACTACTCAAAGCTCAGAAGGCCTTAAAATATCCCTTAATTTTTGCATTTGGTGCAATTTTAAAAAGACATTTCTCATCATATTAGCAATATGGGGCTCATACATATGATCCTTAGACACCAAAATGACCAAACTCCTAACCGTTGAAGAAGGTCTAATCTCTTTGCCTTTAATAGAGTAATAGATGGAAGTATTTTTGTCCCATGAGAAAGGAGCAACCACTCAGACTTGTTATTTAAAATCAAGTTGTTCCTATCTAACCAAATTCCTACAACTTTCAACTCATCATTAATCTTCCTTCCTGACTCATTCAAATTAAATCCACCCAGAAAATTAATCCTACATGGTCTGCATACAGAAAAGCATGAAATACCAAGTTCAAGATTACCTGCCCTAAAGGCCTCATAAACCGAGTAAGCAACAAGGATGATAAACGGGATCCCACAATCTATAACATAAAGGCCTGAATCCAAGCCTTTAACATGGACTACTGCTGATCCTGAAGAGAGGAATTATTCTACCCATTTCAAGGCTGACCCACCAGTACCAATCTCTAGACAATGACTCAATAATATCGAATGATTCACTAGGTCAACAGCAATTGTCAAATCCAACAATATTGAAAACACTAGGATTCCCTTATCCCTAAACTGAAGCACCAGATCACTCAAAACAAGCCAGATTAGATGTCACCAGAAAGAGAGCTTTCTCGGTAGCCGGTCCCATCCTTTGGAATTCACTCCCAAACCCTCTCTGATCAATTTCAAATCCTTCTCACTTCAAAAAACCACTTAAAACTCATTTGTTCCAACTCGCATTTCAAACACTTACTCAAGACCAAATATAATACTCATTCACCCTATTGCCACATTCATCATTCTCACTTCACTCTTTCCCCCCCATCCCCCTCCATCCCCTTTACCACTTCCTCATCCCCCCTATATTAGTTACGTCTCTATTTTTTTCATGCCCCCCTTTTCCCCTCCCCTCTTTTCCCGCAATAGCAAGTCCTATGGCAACAAATCTTTATTTTATTTTTGAGTAATTAATTTGATTTATTTTCAAGCCAGAATTTTCTAGCTATTGACTAATTTTTGTATATTTTAATTTATTTTAATTTGATTGTTCTTTTAAAATTTTATTTTAATTAATATAAACCGTTTTGACAAAAAAATTATTTTTTATAAAGCGGTATATAAATACTTTTAAAAAAACAAATAAATAAATAAAAACTACTAAAATCATCTCTATTCTGTAGTCTTTTCTAAATTATCTTAGCATTTGTCTAATCCATCTACCTCCTCCAAATATTGAGTTAATCTAGTAATTTTAGTGAAAAAGTACTATTAGCCATAGGTCTATAACCTGCACAATCATCTCTGTCCAATGCATGATTTTTTAACACAGGAAAAATGGCTGCTTCCACTGATCTGGAGGAAAACCTTCACTCAATGATGAATTTGCAATTCTCAATAACTGCCTCTGAACAATTTCATTTAAAAAGCTGGACAATGACTGCAGATATTATTCTAGATATCATTTGATTATTTATTTATTTATTTTATTTATGATTTTTATATACCGATGTTCATTTCAAAAAGAGATATCACATCGGTTTACAATAAGGTACAATAGGTAATTCACTATCCCCTAAAAGGGCTTACAATCTAAAATTTTTGTACCTGAGGCTAAGAGATTACAAAAATAAAATCATCAAAATCAAAGTTCTTAACAATTAAGCAAAAGGTATAACAAGGAGCATATTAAACAAATAACACAAAGGGGTGCACAAAGGGGAGTGCCCCTTTGTCGCACCCCTTCGGCACGCGGCGCCTGCTGGCTTGGCGCCTTTCAAACTGTCCGGATCCGTTTGCGATGATGTCAGGGGAGGGGGCGGGTCTTAGAATCATGGCTTTCCCCACAGAAATCTCTCCTCAGTTTCAAAGGCAGTTTTTTCAATTTTTTTTTGTCTTTTTTACCTTGGATGTTAGCTGTTACATGGTTAATATGGTATTGATGCAGCAGAAGGCAAAATATTTGACCATTTCTTTAATACTGTAAAAATGAACAAGAACATTTCTGATGGCATGAGAGAATCTTTCATATATCATAAATTACATAGTAACATAGTAATGACGGCAGAAAAAGACCAAATTGTCCATCCAGTCTGCCCAGCAAGTTTCCTATGGTAGTAAATACTACTCCATAAGGTTACACCTGATCCTTATGTTAAAATTAGTAATATTTACAATCAAAATCAAGCAACAAAATTACTACTAGCAACATTTTTTTGGGTTGAGCAGTCTTCATAATTCAGATAATGCAGCTTGATTGTGCTTTGCTTTTGAACTTGGTCGTAGAAGCATTCCTACACTTTTTTCCTAATGTCTGCATATCAATACCCCAGACCATAAATGTCAGGGCCCAGTGTGGGCCATCGTCTGAATCCAATTTCTCTTTTACCCTCTCTGCTGAAGCGGAGAACAAGGTTGCAATTGCATCAACATCATGAAAGCTACTTGGTTAAGGGTAGTAATTGCCTCTCCATGGAAGCTAGAGTGGCAGACCTGGAGGAGCTGAGGCAGTAAGAGAGGTACATTGATGAGACCTTTAGGGACATAGTAGCCAAGTCCCAAATCCAGTCTGGCAGCCCCAGTGCTGCCTTGGATCAGAAAGGTCTCCTGGTTGGACAGCATTACCCTGGTGTAGCAGGAAGTGACCCTGTAGCAAGGACCTGCTCTCCAGGTGATGCGTTATCCTCTCGCACTGAGGACAAGTCTCCCAGGGCTACTGCCCAGGAGGGAAGGGTTAGGTCAACCATCATAGTTGGTGATTCAAAAAGTAGAAATGTAGATAGCTGGATGGCTGGTGGAGATGAGGACTGCCTGGCAACTTGCCTGCCTGTGCAAAGGTGGTGGACCACACGCAACACCTAGATAAGATTATAGACAGTGCTGGGGAGAAGCTGGCTTTCATGGAACATGTGGGCCCAAAGACATAGGAAAATGAAGGAGGGAGGGTCTGGAAGCCAAAATTATATATTTTTTGTTGTTAAAACATATTTTAGGTAGTAGTCACATGATAACATTTATGAGAAATAGGGAATATGAACAAAACATAAGAAATTTACCATTTTAGAATGGTCAGGAGAACATTCACTGGAAGTTTTTCTTATCAGTTGCTTAGCAATATTTCAGGAAAGTTAGACAAAGAAAACACTTCTGACCATGAGATGTCCAAGAGGTATATAACTTCAGTACAGAGTAGAATCTATGAATTCCTGATAGAAGCTACAGAGAATCGCATGACCAACTTGGCAGAGACCCAGAATTCCCTGCACAGTTCAGCCTTCCACAAGATAAACGCTTGGTTACCAACTACTGAGAAGTTTTAGGAAGGTACTTTTCAGGAAGGTGGTAACTTTTGCTAGGCCTTTGTATATAATTATACCCTATTAATTGGGGAATTTACTATTGCTTCTGGTGCTGATATATTGTAGATACTTTGTTTATTTTTTGTCTCAGGTGTTCTCATAAGCCCCTGTTTTGTACATATAGGGCCAGATTTTATAATCTACGCCCAATTTTATAACATGAGCGCGCTGCCGCGTGCATGTTATAAAATCCAGGGTCAGCGCGCACAGGGGGGTGCACAATTGTGCAACCTGTGCATGCGGAGCTTAGCATCCTGCCTTCGTTCCCTCCGAGACCACTCCAAAATCTTTCTGCACCCACCTTCCCCTCCCTTCCCCTATCTAACCCACCCCCCTAAATCCCCCTCCTAACCTTTATCGAGGAAGTCACGCCTGCCTCTGGGCAGGCGTAACTTGCGCACGCCAGCCTATCTGCCGGCTCGGCAGGCCCCGACACAGGCCGCTGTGTCGGGGCACTCGGCCATGCCCTCAGACTGCTGCCACGCCCCCAAACATGCTCCCGAGCCAACGCCATGCCACCTGTTCACGCCCGAGCTGGCCCTTTTTGCAAGCCCCGGGACATACGCGCGTCCCGGGGCTTGCACGTGCCACCGAGCCTATACAAAATAGGCTCGGCGTGTGCAGGGGCAGATTTCCTCAGGTTATGCATGTATGTTACGCGTCTAGCCTTTGAAAATCTGCCCCATATTAGACCGACATAATAGCTTTTCATAGTTTCCCAGAAGACATAGCGAATATTGTTATTCACCTAGGGACAGATTTTCAAAGGGTTAATCGTGTAACATACATGCAAACCCCCTGAAAAGCTGCCCATGCCTGCCCCTGTGTGCACCGAGCGAGCCCTGGGATGCGCGTATGTCCTGGGGCTTCGAAAAAGGGGCTTTCCAGGGGTGGGGCCTTGGGTGGGACCACGGTCCGGGGGCATGGTGGCAGTCCGGGGACGTTCCGGGGGCATGGCCGAGTGCCCGGCACAAGTTACACCTGCCTTGGGCAGGCGTAACTTTTTCAATAAAGGTAGGGGGTGGATTTAGTTAGGGCTGGCGGGAGGGTTAGATAAGGGAAGGGAGGGGAAGGTTGGGGGGGGGGCAGAGAAATGTTCCCTCCAAGGCCACTCCAATTTCAGAGTGGCCTTGGAGGGAATGGGGAAAGCCATCGGGGCTCCCCTTGTGCTCGGCACGTGCAAGGTGCACGGTTGCGCGAACAAATCTACGCCCGTGCACAAGTTAAAAAATCCAGCCCCTAGAATATACCACATACCATAAAGCACACACCATAGCAGAACACAAAACACCTTGGGATAGATTTTCAAAGGGTTACGTGCTTAATATACACGCGTAGCCTCCGAAAACCTACTCCTGCACGCGCCGAGCCTATGTTGCATAGGCTCCGCAGCGCGTGCAAGCCCTGGGACGCGCGTATGTCCCGGGACTTTCAAAAATGAGTGGTCCGGGGCGGGGCTGGGGGTGTGGCGGCAGTCCAGGGGAGGTCCCAAGTCCTCTGGCCCAGTGGCCTGTTCCGGGGGATGGAAACAAAGGAAGGGGGGAATCTAGTTATGGCTGGAGGGTGGGTTATATAGGGGAAGGGAGGGGAAGGTGGGGGGAGCGGTAGAAAAGTTCCCCCCTGAGGCCGCTCTGCTTTAGGAGTGGCCTCGGAGGAAATGGTCGGGACTCCCTTGGGCTCGGCACGCGCATGGTGCACAAGTGTGCAGCCCCTTGCGCGCACTGACCCCGGATTTTATAAAATACCCATGGCAGCGCGTGCATGTTATAAAATCGGGTGTACATTGGTGCACACTGGGTAGAGTGCACAAATGTACCCCACACACGTAACATTTAAAATCGGCCCCCTTGTATCTAACCCATTCCCTAACAAAATTTTCTTTAAAAAGCTGCATGCCATTCTGCCTCCAAATCATTCTGCCTCCCCTTTACTCTTAAGCACTGTAAAATTCCCTGAACATATTAATGAGTATAAGATACATTTTTAAAATCTTTTAAAAAGCACCAATTTTCACCACATTATCACCAAGGGGTTCACAAAGGGGCTTCCCTCTTACGCACACCCCTTCAGTGTGCCGTGGTGGCAGTACAGTGACTGAAATAAACCCTCCCAATGGGTCATGGTGGGCAGAGTCACTGACGACACAGCCAAGAGATGGGCTAAGGGCACAAATGATGAACGTCCCATTTTCTAGACCGAGTTTTGGCCCACAGCAATCCTCCACTCCTAAAAAAAAGTCCCTCTAATCTCCTTGATCTCAAGCAGGTCACAGTCACAGATGTGAATATTCTCAGTTAAATCTCTGTCCATTTTTTTTTGTCTGTGTTGTTGGGCTGGATACTACACCAATATAAACAGCTGATCCATTCCCACTTTCCAGATTAACCCACAGTGCCTCCTTCTTACCTCATAAACCCTGAGGTTCTGGTGCTTTAATGTATGTTTTATAAATATATATAGTGCCATGCCTCAACTCTTCCCATCTCTCGGGCTCCTATCATGACCTCTCAAACCCTTAAGCACTCTCTTTCCTTTCTCATATATCCAGCTTCCTCTATCAGTTCTGTGTTCATGTGAACGAGAGGTCTACAACGGCTGAGGGAAGGAAGTGAGTAAGGTGTCGGCAACTCATGGGGTGAGGGGATGAACGTGACAGGACTGCAAGTCATGGAAGCAATGGAGGTGAGCAAAAGAGCTTAAGGAGGTGGAGTGAAAGGAGACATGGGCGAGACCTAGAGAAGGAAGCCCTCTTCTCACTATCTCTCCTAATCCTGGCAGTCACATACTGCATGAATATAAACCAGAGTTATTTCTTCTGGTTTGGATAATATAAGGCAGATGGAGCAGAGGTCTTTTTCCTCATGACACATTATTAAGAAAAACAACAAAAATAAATTCAAGCTAGGATTTTATTAACTGTTTTGAGCTTTCCTTGTTTCTGTATGCACCATATAACTGTCAGTACAAACATAAACCATCTGGGTGTTAATTCCTGATGACATTTCAGATGGAAAGCAGAGAGGGTTTCCCTCTCATATTATTTTCTATTGATGATTTTTCTGAGGGCATTTTTAACTTCTTGATTTCTCAAACTATAAATCAGGGGATTTATCATGGGGATGAGTACTGTGTACAGGAGAGCAAACATTTTGTCTTGCTTTGGAGATTGCTTTGAAATTGGCCTCATGTAGACGCACATAACTGTCCCATAGAATAGGAGAACCACTGTGAGGTGGGAGGAGCAAGTGGAGAAGGCCTTGCTTCGCCCATCAGAAGAATGGATTTTCAGGATGGCTACAATGATAAAGATGTAGGATGACAGAGTTAGAAGAAATAGGATGAGAGTCAGAAATACTCCTTCAAGAAGTACAAATATTTCATAGTTGTGTGTATCACTGCAGGATAGTTTTAGCAGTGCATTGAGGTCACAGAAGAAATGGTTAATCTCATTGGAGCCACAAAAGGAGTACTGAGATATGAACATTTCAACAGGAGCTTCACTCAGACTACCACCTAGCCATGAAGCAGCCACCAGTAGGAAGCAGATCCTTTTATTCATCATGAGTGGGTATCGCAAGGGGTGGCATATTGCCACATAGCGATCATAGGCCATGGCAGTTAGAAGGTGGAATTCAGTACCTGTTAAAATTAGGAAACAGTAAAGCTGTGTCATACATAGAGGGAAAAAAATTTATGTTTTCCCTTGAAAGAGACTTTGCAGCATTGTTGATAAGGTGACTGTGGTGTTACAGATATCGATGAAGGACAGGTTACTGATGAAGAAGTACATGGGTTTGTGGAGATGATGGTCAGACCACATTAAGGTTAAAAACCCAAGGTTTCCCAGAATAGAGATAAAGAAGGCTGGTAAAACTATTACATAAATTAAGATTTCCTCATGAGAATGTTTATTAAAGCCCAGAATAATGAATCCTCTGGCTGATGTCTTATTCTCTTTCTCCAGTGTTACAGTGTTCATAATCTGTTAGAATATAAAGAAATAAATTAAACTTTGTAGTTGAAGGAATAATATATTTTTCATGATACAAAAGCTCTATTCATACTTTTGCTAACAATGTTGAAAACTACTCAGTAATTTGGTTCATCAAAGTCATCAAAGCAGCAGATAGTTTTATATCAAGCCCATTTCTTTCAACTGGCTTTTACCTAAAATCCAGTGTTGTTATGATTAATGTATGATATTGTTTTACTGTATGCTTTGTATTTTGATTGCTTTAATATTTACCTGTTTTTTGCTTTTGTTGTAAACCACGTAGCACAGTTTGTCCAATATAAGTGGTATAAAATAAATAAATAAATGCATACATACATAACAAATGTATCATCCAATGTCCTTTCAATTTTTCTGTATTCCCCTGCAAGAGCAGTTTATTTATTTTATTTATTTCATTTGGCAGTTTTTATATACCGATGAACGTTGGGAACATCTCATCGGTTCACATTCAAACAGAAATCAGCAACATGTGCTTTACATTGTAACAAAGAAAATTAGATAATACAGATTAGGTAAAATAGGAACGATTCAGAACTTATTGATAAAAATACAAGGCTTATAATTATGATTTTCCAAGAGTAATACTATTTACAGAAGTGATGCGAAGGCCAGAGGGGAAAGAGTTAAAGTTACAGTGCACGTGAAGACTATGTTTTCAAACTCACCTTCTTGGGCAGAACTGTCTCGCCTCTTGAGACAGTTTACAGCACAATTTGTGAGCAGGGACATGCAGAGATAGAAGGGAAGGAGAGCCCTTGGCTCTGATTTTTTGAGGGAGATTGCAAAATGAATAAAAACACAGGAGTTGAGGCTTGTAAACATCATTTCTGCATCTTACTGAGCTTTCCCATCTCCCCTTCAAATTTTCATTATAAAATTTCAGAAGATTTCTTTTTTTTATTTGTCCATTTATTGTATGGGTTTTGCATTTATAAATGATTTCAAGTCCAAAAAATGTTGGAATACACACTAGGAATGCAAATTAATTTTAAATGAATTACACATCTACCCAAAAAAAACCATAGCATTTTTAGTCTTTCCAACTGGAATGAATGGAAATGGCCTCGCATGAAGAATCCTAAGGTTTACAGGTATTTTCATTTTGTGAACAGCAAAAAAGGAAAGAGCCTCCTTCATGGCCTGTAGCCCACATCCCACCCTGCAGATTACTCTGGAGGCCCAGGATTACCTGGCAGGGCTGAGCCGGGTCCAGTCCGGACCTCTCCAGGCTCCTCAAATCCCAATTCCTGTCCCTTAATTAAAACCGTGGCAGAAAAAATATCATCTTGTTTTAGTTTTACATTTTAGCATGCACTAGCACACTAAAATGATTTAACATGCACTGTAACAAAATAAAAATAAAACAAAATCATGAATGATATGAAACAAAATGCACTCCTTCTCTAGATATGACCGGGATATAGCATAGATGTATTTGAAAATATAATACCAGCGCACTAGTTCATGATCCTGCCCAAATCATGCCTATGGGAATGCTTATCCTTATGCTAGGATTCCCACGGGTAGATTTAAAAAAATTGCTCGTTCACGTACTTTTGTTTGCGCACCAGGCACAAACAAAAGTACGCTGGGTTTTATAAGATACGCGCGTAGTTTATAAAATCCAGGATCGGCGCGCACAAGGCTGCCGATTTTGGGCAGCCTGTGCGCGTCGAGCCGCGCAGCCTGACTCTGTTCCCTCCGAGGCCGCTCCGAAATCGGAGCGGCTAAATCGGAGCGGCTCCGAAATCGGAGCGGCCTCGGAGAGAACTTACTTTTGCCCTCCTTTCACCTTCCCCTCCCTTCTCCTACCTAACCCACCCCCCCCCCTGGCCCTATCTAACCCCCCCCCCCACCTTTATCCATGGATTTACGTCTGCGGGCTGCTGGCACGCTGAGACCCGACCAGGGGGCTATTCCGGAGGGCACGGCCACAACCCCGGAACGCCCCTGGTCCGGCGCCACGCCCCTGGGCCCGCAACCCAAACGCCACGCCACGCCCCCAAACACAGCGTCACTCGGCGATGCCCCGACACGCCCCTTTTCAGAAACCCCGGGACTTACGCAAGTCCCGGGGCTCTGTGCGCGCCAGTGGCCTATGCAAAATAGGCCACCGGCGTGGGAGGGCCCTGCTCACGTAAATCCGGCCGGATTTACGTGAGCAGGGGGTTTAAAATCCGCCCCCCCAATGAGTAATTTTATCTGAGTCAAGGTCAGTAAATTTTAAGATATCCCTTGGGGGAGAGGGTGTCAATTTTCAAAATATTGTGCCTGGGAGCAAATCCATATGCACTTTGTACCCAGAGGTTTTGGATACATTTTCAAAGCCAAAGTCTGAGTGTAATTTCCCATTGAAAATTATCCATGAGGACAACTGCTCTGTGGTCTTTGCACCTGTTTTTTTAGGCAGGTTTATTATCTTCAATTGCTGCCTAAGGACCTCATTTTCCAAAGCTATCTCAGGCCTGCGCTACTGAAATCGGGGCGGAGTCGGCCCCGGAAGAGGAGGAGTCGGGGCATCACCGGGGCCGACTCCGCGATGACGGCTTGCATAGTGAAAAGGTAAGTGCCTTTTCGCTGCCTATTTCGCGCCCAGTCACTATACCTTCTATGGTTTAGTTATTGGGCGTGATGCTGGCAGTGATCGCACCGTGGCAGTGTGATCGCTGCCAGCTAGCGCAGGACCGCCCCCCACAGCGCAATTTTCTAAAGTATCGCAGGCCTGCGATACTTTAGAAAATGAGGCCCTAAGAGAAAAAAAGGAAATAAAATAATTTAATTTTATGGCTTCAATTTGACGAGGAAATGGCCTGAACACCTTTGAAAATGCAATATATGTGAAATAGGTTCTGGGGGAATGCGCCTCCTTAACCTGGCTAAATGTATAAGTGCTGTGGATCCTTGACTTGCTTTTGGACGGGTAAGGATTGGGCAATTTTCAGACAGCATTTTTACCCAAGTGAATGGCTTTTGACAATTGTGAAATCTTCCCACCAAGGAATCACTATTTAAATAGGTAAGTGGATGGATTCACTAGCAAGGATTCACCAGGAGAAGGTCCTGTCAGATAAATATGATTTATTTTTTTGATTGGGTGACTAGAGAACTGCACCAAGGAAGAACATTCAATGTGATTTACTTTTCAGTTACATTTTTTATACAGTCCCACATAGGAGTCTTAAGAATAAAATGAGAAGCTTGGCAGTGGGCACCACAGAGGTAGAGTAGGTTACAAAGTGGTTGACTGCCTGGAAACAGCATGAGATGGTAAATGGAACATATTCTGAACCGTGTTGAGAGCCACAGGAATTGGTTTGGCAGGCATTGGTTCTGTACAATATCTCTTCGAGCAACATTATGGAAGAGATAGAAGGTAAAGTTTCTATATTTGTGGATGATACTTAGTGGATTTCATAAGATACGTGCGTAGCCACGCGTATCTTATAAAATCCGGGATCGGTGCACGCAAGAGGGTGCACATTTGTGCACCTTGCGCACGCCGAGCCCGGCGCGCGCTGCCTGTTCTCTTCAAGGCCGCTCTGAAATCGGAGCGGCCTCGGAGGGAACTATCCATTCACCCCCCCCCCCGCACCTTCCCCTCCCTTTCCCTACCTAACCCAACCCCCCGGCCCTATCTAAACCCCCTCCCTACCTTTATCTTAAAAGTTACTACTGCCTCCGGGCAATAGTAACTTACGCACGCCGGTGCGGCAGGCCCCGACACCACCTGCTGTGTCGGGGCTCTCGGCCACGCCTCCAGACCGCCCACACGCCGCCCCCCGAACATGCCCCTGGCTCCTAACACATATTTATTTATTTTATTTATTTATTTAGCGTTTTTCTATACCGGCATTCATGATTAGAAACCACATCATGCCGGTTTACATAAAACAAGGGGTGAGAACAAGAAACGAAAAACAAGTGCAAGGAGAACAAAAGTTACATTACAACAGGGTCTTAAAACTGGGAAGAGAAATTAGAATAAGAGAGACGAACGGAAGAGATTAAAATATTTACATTATTTACATTATGCCCCTCTGGCCATGCCCCCGACCGCCCCTTTTTGCAGGCCCCGGGACTTATGCACATCCCGGAGCTTGTGTGCACCGCCGAGCCTATGCAAAATAGGCTCGGAGCGCGCAGGGGGGATTTCAAAGTGTTATGCATGTACCTTATGCGCATAACCCTTTTAAAATCTGGCCCATAGTTCTGTAACAGAGTGGACATGCCTGAAGGAGTAGAGAGAATGAAAAGTGATTTAAGAAAGCCTGAAGTATGGTTGAAGACTTGACATCTGTGACTCAATGCCAAGAAAAATCATAGTCATGCATCTGGGATACAGTAATCCAAAATAGCTGTATATGATTGGGGGTGAAAAACTAATGTGCACAGACTGGGAGAGGGACAATGGGATGATAATATCTGGCAATCTGAAGGTGGTGAAGCAATGTTGCAAGGTGATAGCTAAAGCCAGAAGAATGCTGGGCTGATTAGAGAGGAGTAACCAGTAAGAAAAAGGAGGTGATAATGCTTTTGTACAAGTCTTTGAAGATTCCTCACCTGGTGCATTGTGTTTAGTCCTGCATAGATACAGGATGGAGTCTGTCCAGAGAAAGATGACCAAAATGGGTATGGGTTCTGAATCAGAAGACCTGTGAGTAGAGGCTGAAGGATCTGAATATGTTTACCCTGGAAGAGAGGAGGAGCAGAGAAGAGATGATTCAGACCTTCAACCTGAAAGGTTTTAATGATGCACAATCGACAAACCTGTTACATAGGAAAGCAAACAGTAGAACTAGAGATAACAATATGAAACTTCAGGGGGGATGACTCAGAACCAAAGTCAGGAAATATTTCTTCATAGAGAGGGTGGTGGATGCCTAGAATGCCCTTCTGGAAGAGGTTGTGAAGACAAAAATAGTAAATGAATTAAAAAAGGCATGGAATAAACATTGTGGATCCCTAAGGTCTAGCGTTGCACATTAAGAAAGAGTGCAAGCTTGTAAAAATCATGGAGTGGCAACTACTACCCCTAATAGAAGGCATGGGGATTCCTACCCTTAACCAACTAGCTTATATGATTTTAGCACAATTGCAGCATGCATCACTCTCCACTTCAATAGTGGCATGAAGAAAAGGGGAATTGGATTCAAATGACAACCAACACTAGGCTCTGACTTTAGTGGACTAAGGTATTAATATGCAGACATTAGGTAAAACGTGCAGCATTGCTTCTATGGCCGAGTCCAAAAGCAAAGCACGTTCAAGCAGTAGCATTGTATGAATTATCAGGAAAGTTGCTCAACCTGTATAAATGTTATCAGTAGAAAGTTTGTTATGGGTTTGACTGTTATTTGGTTTTGATTGCATCTATTATTATCATTAATATAAGGCTTCAAGGTAACCTGCACAGAGCATAGGGCTATCTTCCAGGGTGCAGTAGTTACCAGCATAAGAAGCTTGCTGGACTATTTGGTCTTTTTCTACCATCATTACTATGTAACTATGGATTCAACATTCCTGTTCCATACGAAGCACCTTCTGATCATTGTTACAGTGGCTGAGCAAAGTCTTGTAGGCTGGTGCAGGAACATGCTGACTCCAGCCTTTTCTAATGCAATATTCACTTTTATTCACATAGACAGGCCAATGTTGCAGTTCAGCTTATAGACAGATTATCAGACTGCCTTCCCTCAGGACAACATACCTTCAATACTCACAATACTTCTTAGAGAGGGTCAGGAGTTCCAACTCAGGGAGATGAGGAAGCCTCCTGATTCCCAGCTGAGGTCACCCTCTTAATGTCCCAGCAGGGTCCCACCCAGAGAGTTCTTCCTCCGAGTAGGGACCCACCCATAGAGCTTTCTCTCTCTGTGGGATTTAAGGTGCACCAGACTACATGCCTAGTCCTGCTATGGTTTAAAGGGGAAAAATAGGGATACTTCATCACAGTCATGTTTTCTTTAAATGGCAAGAATCTTTAAGCTGGTTCTAGGTTTTCTCCCACTGTCAGTCATGGAGGGCTGAGAGTTGCTCAGAAGCACGTGGTTTGAAATAATGTGTCTTTGAAAGAAACTAAGAACATAAGTTGCCATACTGGGTCAGATAATAGGGAAAAAGCATGATAAACAGAACTATAATATGTGGAACATATAGGGAAGCCATACAACTTCTAGCACTTAGAGGGAGCAGTGTGAAAACAACAAAAGTAGAAGGATGATCTATTGAAGTCACTGAACAATATAAGTCAGTGAACTGAATGTTAAACAATACAATTAAATCTGAAAGCGTATTAAGTGACTATGAATTATATAACACATATGCAACATTTAATATTTTAGATACCAAAAGCTCATAATCCCTTCCTTCTGATAATATTGAAACTGACTCTTTCTGACCCCTAAGCTCACCCTTATCTTACTCTTCAAGATAGAACCCTAATTCCTTACCTAATTCCAAATATACAAACCCTTTAACATTTGTCAACTGCAAACCACCACCTATTGAACAATTTCTTTTTGCAAACTTAAGGACCCTGCGGTAGAGATGTGAATCGTGTGATCAATCGTCTTAACGATCGATTTTGGCTGCGGGGGGGAGGGAATCGGATCGACGCGGTTTTGTTTTTTTAAATATCGTGTAAATCGTAAATCGGGGGAGGGCGGGAAAACCGGCACACTAAAACAACCCTAAAACCTACACCGACCCTTTAAAATAAATCCCCCACCCTCCCGAACCCCCCCAAAATGTCTTAAATTACCTGGGGTCCAGTGGGGGGGTCCCGGTGTGATCTTCCACTCTCGGGCCATGGGTGCGTTGATAGAAATGGCGCCGGCGCTACCTTTGCCCTGTCATATGACAGGGCAAAGGTAGCGCCGGCACCATTTTGGTTCCTGTCCCCCGACGTCATGAGCGTAGGAGATCGCTCCCGGACCCCCGCTGGACCCCCAGGGACTTTTGGCCAGCTTGGGGGGCCTCCTGACCCCCACAAGACTTGCCAAAAGTCCAGCGGGGGTCCGGGAACAACCTCCTGCACTCGAATCGTGTTGCCGTATTGCAAAATGGCCACATGGCCAGCGCCAGGTCTTAACACAGCACCGTCCGTACGGCAACACGATTCGAGTGCAGGAGGTCGTTCCTGGACCCCCGCTGAACTTTTGGCAAGTCTTGTGGGGGTCATGAGGCCCCCCCAAGCTGGCCAAAAGTCCCTGGGGGTCCAGCGGGGATCTGGGAACAACCTCCTGCACTCGAATCATGTTGCTGTTTTGCAAAATGGCGCCGGCCATACGGCCGGCGCCATTTTGCAATACGGCAATATGGCCATATAGCAACATGATTCGAGTGCAGGAGGTCGTTCCCGGACCCCCGCTGGACTTTTGGCAAGTCTTGTGGGTGTCAGGAGGCCCCCCCAAGCTGGCCAAAAGTCCCTGGGGGTCCAGCGGGGGTCCGGGAGCGATCTCCTACGCTCGTGACGTCGGGGGACAGGAACCAAAATGGCGCCGGCGCTACCTTTGCCCTGTCATATGACAGGGCAAAGGTAGCGTCGGCGCCATTTCTATCAACGCACCCGTGGCCCGAGAGTGGAAGATCACACCGAGACCCCCCCACTGGACCCCAGGTAATTTAAGACATTTTGGGGGGGTTCGGGAGGGTGGGGGATTTATTTTAAAGGGTCGGGGTGGGTTTTAGGGTTGTTTTAGTGTGCCGGTTTTCCCGCCCTCCCCCTTCCCCTCCCCCTTCCCCCGATTTACGATTTTTGACGATAAATCGGGGGAATTCCTATTATATATCGCCTCTAACGATTTTTGACGATTTAAAATATATCGTACGATATTTTAAATCATCAAAAAACGATTCACATCCCTACCCTGCAGTATTTATTTTATTTATTTATTTATTTAATAGCTTTTAATATACCGGTGTTTGTGCAAGCACATCACGCCGGTTTACAATACAACTTGAGAAAGGAGGAAATTACATAAAACAGGGAGCGGGTAATGGAGCAGGAGCGAAAAAGGAGAGGGAGAGAGGGAGCAGGGTTCCAGGAGGAAAGAGTAGCAGCTGAGAAAGTAAAGTAGTGTAACCGTAAATGCAGAGGGATATATAACGTGACTTAATTAACGTAGGTTAAATCTAGTTGCTAGTTTGCAGCATATAAAGAAAGGTCATATAAGATAACTTATTTACAGAAGTTAATACAGGTTATAAAGATAACTTATTTACAGCATTTATAGCATGTTGTGCATTTTATCTTGTACTTAGAGAGGAGTGGGGTGTCAGGGTGTGTTACGTGGGAGGGTAGGGAGGGGGGGAGGATAGAGGGTTGCAGGGGGGCTGTGGGGGAGACAAGGTGGGTTTCAGGGTGGGCTACGAGGGGTTGGTTTCTGGGTAGGCCTGTCTGAAGAGCCAGGTCTTAACACCTTTTTTGAAGTTGGGTAATGAGGGTTCAAGACGGAGATGTGTGGGGAGAGAGTTCCAGAGGGCAGGGCCTGCAATAGTGAATAGTGGTAGAGAGGCGGGCTGTCTTGAGGGGGGGAATATGTAGGGTGCCTGCAGAAGTGGATCTTGTGGGGCGATGTGAAGTGTGAAAGTGGGGCATTTCCTTAAGCCAGGGGGAGTTGTTTTTGTAGAGGATGTTGTGAAGAATGGTTAATGTTTTGTATTGGGAGCGGAATTGAATGGGGAGCCAATGTAGGTCTGCGAGGATAGGGGTAATATGCTCTCTTTTGCGTGTGTTGGTTAGGATTCTTGCCATAGCGTTCTGTAAGGTTTGTAGAGGTTTGGTGGAAGAGTATGGGAGGCCTAGTAATAGAGCGTTGCAGTAGTCCACTTTGGAGAAGATTGTGGACTGTAGGACTAACCTGAAGTCTTGGCTATGGAGTAGAGGCCTAAGCTTCTTTAGGATCTGGAGTTTGTAGAAGCCTGGTTTAAATCATCAAAAATATGAGTCAAGTCCAATTTACTTTGGGTGAGTCTGACTTCTTAGTCCACACAAAGCCTGCCTTCCTTCTGTGGATCATTTCCCATGAATTCCCATGTTATAGTTTATGAATTCTACAATCCAGGACTTCCAATAATTGACAGTGCTTTACTAGTGACAGGATGAGAGAGTTCAGCCAGTTTTCTACATTAGAAACCCGCTGAGTAAAGATAAACATAATCTGGAATTGACTTAATTTACTCTGCAATTAGTGAATGTGTCAATTCCTCAATCATAGGGGGACCGATGCAATTCCATGTGCAGATGCTAGCGCACAGCTTAACATGCAATTGGATGCACATTGTAGACACATGTTCATAACCCCCGATGCAATACAGGGATCAGCGCTTCCAAAACACCACATAGCTAAAAGCGATCATCACATGTAAATTCCTTGTAGTTAAGGCTATTAGTTAATCCCCGCAATGCAAAACGTATCCCGCAGGACCAATGCACCCATTGCAATGCAGCACATTTTATGCCATCCTGAATCTGGTGTAATGATATGCAATGCTCAATGGGTGCATTGAAAAATAATGAAAACTCCTGCTTTCTGTGATTCTTCCTAATAGTATCGGTGTGATACTAAGCAGGAGGAACCAGAGAAAGCAGATTTAGGTTAAAAACAAATGTTTGAAAAAATAAAAATTCTGGACACCTAATATACACAAACAAACTACATGGTCCAGGCCATTTCTTTTGTGTGTGTATAAGCTGGTAGTGGGAAAAAACAAATGCTTATAGATTGAGCATCTGTTTTCCCAACCCGCACTGACAGCCACCTCTCCTGAGTGCCCGATGCTGGGGAGGTACTAGGGATACACAGTTTTTCCTAGCCTGACCTCAAATTTAAATATTGCATTGTATGCCCAGGAGAAGTAGCTGGATGCATGTTAGGAAATCAAGCACTCAATGTTGAGTGCCCGTTTGCTACGCACAAAGATTGCATTGTCCCCATAGACTGATAAGAAAAGGAGAGATGCAGCATGAGTCAGACATTCACTCTCAGACTCTTGGCTCTTTGGAAGAATATCAGAATAAATAAAAAATAAAGCTCAAGATTAGCTCAGCTCAGATTCCTATTTTAGCTCTGCTCTCTGCGCTATACAATGGTGACATTATCAATGACTGGGTAACATTCTTCTTAAAAGTTAGTAAATTTTAGATCTGCTTAAATCATGAGAATTTTTTTCTGATTTCATCTTAAAAGAGTGGGTAAATCCACACCTGATTTAATAAGAAATAAATCAAGCCAGGTTTTGCTGAGAACATGTATAGAACTCAGGTGAGCAGGCAAAAAACATGGGCTGATGGGCAGAGAAACAAACAAATCAAAAGAAATGGTCTAGCTGGTAGATTAAGTGATCTGTTTTTTAACATTGGATACCACAAATTACATACTTCAATTCAACATAAAAAATTAAAACAGCAAAATACACTTGCATGGTAGAGACTTGCTTTCTTTTAGAATGAGAAATGAATCTGAAGTCTTGGTCCTGGATTTGATCACAGTCACAGTTAAATATTAAAAAAAAAAAGAACTTTCACTTTTCAAATGCAGTTAATCCAGAAATGGTTTTTACTTCACTCATTATTTCTGATCTGAGGTCAGAATGCATATAAATGCATTCTCAGTATGGATCCTGGTTTATTATTCACATTTTATGGGGTCTGTCTAATACTTAGAAGAGAACAATAACATAAGAAGAATCAAGCTGGGTCAGATCAAGGAACCATCAAGTCATCCTGACTCTGATAGTGACCAATCCAGATCTCTAGGAGATACCCAGCAGACCCCACAGATTAGATCTAATCCTTGTTGTCCACTTCCAGGAATAAATGTTAGTTTTTCCCATGGACTTTTCTTCCAGGAAATTACCCAAACACTTTTTTAAGATTGGCTATGCTAAATGCATTTATCACATCCTTCAGCATTACATTTCATAGCTTGCTTGTGTGATGAATAAAACAATACTTCTGCCAACTTGTTTTAAATCATATATCTGTTAATTCTTGCTATAACCCATAGTCCTCATACTATTTGAAAGAATAAATAATCATTCCCTCTAATGCATATCCCACTTACTGACATTAAGATTAATGTATGCTATACTAGCATTACGTTTTTTGTCACAAATTCTCTCTCCATGAACAGTTACAGCTAAATCCAATCCAATTATGTAGCTTAAACACACACACAAAAACGTGTAACAAGCAAGTTTGAATTGACTTACAGTGTGCACTTGTGGCATAGCTGCTTTCCCATCAAAGACGGATTTCATATCAGCCAGGTAATAAACATTTTCAAAGCTTCTGAGACCTGATCATTGGTGATGAGGGACCTCCCAGACACAGGAACTCAAAGAATAATTAAGCAGCCTTCTAAATTTGAGTTAACTTTGTCTTATTTTGTTTTTCTTGTTCATGAGAATTGTTAGTTTTAAAGACCCCAAATGGAAATTGTGTTGATCTTGGGTGCTTGGAATGGTAAAAGCTGAAGCAGTGTAAATGTCCAGCTCTGCACTCTTTTACTGAGGGGGAGTGATGGTGAAGAGAGAAACAACTTTGTCTATCTCAGGCAGCAGTAATTTAATAATATCCCATTCTTCTTTCTCCACACACCTAGCAGCTTATGGTGTGGGAGGGCTGGAGTTGGCCACACAGCAGTACTGAGCACCTCCCATGCATCCTGGGCCATCTGGCAAGTGGACCTCACTTTTGCATTGCATGGCCTCCTGTGGCCCAAGCAGGCCGTCCACGGTACCTTAATGTCTGCAAGCTTCATATCATGCTGAACCCAACCTTGCCCAGTCTCTGATGCCTTCTGCAGGTAAAAAGGATGCAGACATGCCTTCCTCACTTGCCCTTGTGACTTGATTAGGCCATTTAAAAGCAGATGGAACAGAAGAGTTAGGAGGAGAGCAGTGTGGGGGCTAAAAGAGGCCACTCAGCTGGTTGATAGTCACATCTTCCTGCCTCTCACAATGCAGCAGCATTTTTCTTCCCCCCTTCCTCCTCAGGTGAATGTTGCTTAGCTTGCATGAATCCCGCTCTGTTAGAAGTGAAGTTTCAAAGCTATTGCATGCTTACAATTAGCATATATGCCCACAAGTAGTTTATCCGCACGCACATGCTATTTTGTAAATACCAAAAGTATGCACATATTTTCAGAACTTTCACAGCCATTTACCTGTGCAGAAAAGGGGTAGTCTAAGGGCCATGGGGCATGGCCAAGAGGTAAGTGTACAAGTTGCTATTTTATGAAAATATTACACAAGTACAATTGGCAAATTTGTCGCTACCTTGGCCTTGGTTTGCCAGCAGTTAAGTGATGGCTCAGATGACTGACATTTTTTTCTACCTGGGTCAGCCCCCTGGTAACACTTTCGGGTAGATTTTAAAAAATTGCGCGATCGCGTACTTTTGTTCATGCACCAGGCGCAAACAAAAGTACGCTGGATTTTATAAGATACGCGCGTAGCCTGTTCCCTCTGAGGCCGCTCCGATTTCGGAGCGGCCTCAGAGGGAACTTTCCTTCGCCCTCCCCTAACCTTCCCCTCCCTTCCTCTACCTAACCCACCCCCCCGGCCCTATCTAAACCCCCCCTTACCTTTATTGGCAGATTTACGCCTGCTAAAAGCAGACGTAAATCTGCGCGCGTCGGCCGGCTACCCTGCTCCATGGTCCGGTCCCAGGGGCTGGTCCTGAGGCCTTGACCACACCCCCGGGCCGGCGGCACGCCCCTGAAACGCTGCGGCACGCCCCCAAAACGCCACGTCGTTTCTGGAACGCCCCCGGACACGCCCCCTCCCGCCCCTTTTCGAAAGCCCTGGGATTTACGCGCGTCCCGGGGCTTTACACGCGCCGGTGGCCTATGCAAAATAGACACGCCGGCGCACGAGGGCCCTTCGCGCATAAATCTAGAAGGATTTACGCTCGCAGGGCATTTAAAATCCGGCCCTTTATTATTACCTCCTCCTGAATAGAAACTGTCCTTGCTTTGTACTATCACAGTTAGTCTGGGAAGGGGGTTGTTTCCTGATCAGTTGGCTCCTCATCCCTTCAAGGTGAACCTTAAAAGCACAGTATCTTTGTATCTTGATATGGTGTGCGTTGTGCAGATTTTACAAGGTGCCTGTATACATGCCTATCTCCTGGTATGTATACAGGGGTAGATTTTAAAACCCCTGCACGCCAGTGCGCCTATTTTGCATAGGCCACCGGCGCACACAAAGCCCCGGGACGCGCGTAAGTCCCAGGGCTTCGTAAAAGGGGCAGGAGGGGCGTGTCCAGGGGCAGGGGGCGGTCCAGGTCGGGTCCGGG
Source organism: Rhinatrema bivittatum (assembly GCF_901001135.1). Taxonomy (NCBI): domain Eukaryota; kingdom Metazoa; phylum Chordata; class Amphibia; order Gymnophiona; family Rhinatrematidae; genus Rhinatrema; species Rhinatrema bivittatum. The sequence continues at coordinate 59,714,255 of NC_042630.1, read as the reverse complement.
GGCATGGCGATAGTTCGGGGGCGGGCCGGGAGGGTGGTCCCGAGTCCCCTGGCACTGCGGCCTGTGCCGGGGGATGCCGGGGCGGCGCGGGCAAGTTACGCCTGCTTCAAGCAGGTGTAACTTGCCCAACAAAGGTAGGGGGGGATTTAGGTAGGGCTGGGGGGTGGGGTAGATAGGGGAAGGGGACGGAGGCAGGCTGCGTGGCTCGGCGCGCGCAGGCTGCCGATTTTGCGCAGCCTTGTGCGCGCCAACCCCGGATTTTATAAGATACGCGCAGCTACGCGCATATCATATAAAATCTGGTGTACTTTTGTTCGCGCGCATATGTTTTGAAGATCTACCTCACAATGTTTTTTTAATTTTTATTATTTTCAACTAATACATGTAAGAAAACACTTACTTCCAGCAAAATGAAAATGACATATCGAATATGAAAACAAAAATAGTACCAAGGAAAATAAACTATATATATGTACATTTTCCAATTTAAGTAATATTAAGCATGTGGGCGGGGAAAGGGCAAGATGGCGGCATGAGCCAGGCTTGTTAAAGTAATCTCCCTGTTCAGATTATTTCCTGCAAGATGCCTGTCAAAAGAAAGAAAGAAGAAAGTCCACGTATACCCCACCGTCGCAGCTCTCCAATCTGTCAGTGCTTAATAACAGTGGACAAATCTGGAATGGTTTCAGAAGAGGGGGGTCATTTCCCTGCTGTGGTTCCTGGCAAGGGAGCATTGGAACTACCAGGGGAGGTCATCCTAAGTCCCCCGGATCTTCATCCGCCGCTGGCCCCGATGAGTGCTGGTGCTCTTCTGTTGCCCGTTGCGCCGGGCGATGACGTCACTGTAGAGACCGCGGGAGGTGGGGGCCAGAGACGAGGTTTACCGATGCAGTCCTTCTCTTCCCCCTGATTGCCGGAGGCTGTTGGTGCTGTTGCTGAGGATTTTATCTCAGTTTTGATGCTAATTGAGATCCTTGGAGCCTGTGGAGGGACTGAGGCTGCATTGATGAGACCAGCAATGGAGATGGACATCTCCCCTCTTGGAAGAGAGGGTGAGTTTTTCCAGATTCCAATGAAACCAGTGGTGGTAATGCTGGATGCACTTTGGGACCTAGTGGCTGCTCTTTAAGAGATCAAGAGAAAAAGCTGGAAGATCTTAATACTAGAATCTAGAGTGGATGGTCAGATTACTATCTTTAAAACTCAATTAGAGATGACTGAATCCTCTACTTCAAAGATTCAGGATTATAATGTTAAGATGATTAAGGACTTTAACAATACCTCACACAGTTTAGAATATTTGGAGAATCAAATAAGGCACCTTAATTTGCATTTCCTAAATTTTCCTAAAGTGCTGGGGGAAGAACCCTATTATAATTTAAAAATTTACTTTAAGGAGATACTTGAGTTTGAAGATGGGAAGATACCCTGTATAAGTAAACTGTTCTTTTTACCTGTTTCTGGTAAAGAGAGGTTCCCTCAAAACCATCCTGAGGCCCTAGAGAATCTGACCCAATTTCTGGAAAATTCCTCTGTACAGGTTTATGACCATGCTACCCTCCTAGTTACATTTGTATCTGAGCAGGAACTTAGTGAAATAATGAGGAGATATTTTAAGAACATTTCTGCTCGTTTTTACACCCAGGAAGTCTGTATATATCCAGACTTTGCACGCGCAACTCAGGAGAGGAAACAGGATTTTCTTTTTTAAAATCTCAGATAATATCTCTTGGTTTTTCTTTTTGTTTAAGATATTCATGCAAATGTGTTATTCGTTCACAGAATGAATCCTTTGTTTTCTTTTTACCTGAACAATTAAAATCGTTAATCACTTCTAGGAACATAACCAACTTGTCTCTCGATAACATCTAGGTCGGGAAGATCATTAAGTTGGTGAAGCAGTGACCACGTTAAAAGCCTGTTTCTTGTATAAGATTATCTTTATCTCCCTGTATTCTGTCTCCCCTTTAGCTTAATATTACACTTTTTTAAGGGGCGGAGTGTGGGCAAGGTCTGGGGGGCATAGGCGGGACATGGGTATTCTGGAACTTTAACATGAAATGTGTGCAATGTGCATATTTAAATGCAAAAGTGCACACTGGGGTCCTCTGCCACAAAACTTTACTACTGCTATGGATTGTGTATAAATAATAAAAGAAAAAACTAAGTTAGTCAGCAGGATTTTAAAGGTTGGGGCTAACAGAGGAAAAGTGAGGCTAATAACCTATGGGGTATTGGAAGTTCTATCTTTCAACTGGGTGAACTGGGAACAAACTGGGAAAACTAGTTATGACATTGGTGTGTGTCCCTTATAAAATTCTCTCACGTTCGAGGTTGAAGCGGCATTTGTGCACACATGTATATGCATCCAGGCTATTTTATACCATGCATGGATATACATGCATATATTATAAACAGGTTGCGTCTCTGGATGCCAGCCAGCATATGCAAACATGCGCCTGCGCGGCTGTTTAAAAGTTACCATCTTATTATGATATTATATAGTATGCATAATATATATATATATATATATATAGCCCAAACAATTTCCCCTGATTGGGATACCATTGTAAAAATGAAGAAACGGTTGACACATACTGAACTACATTCGGCTTTACTTAATGAATACTGTAGGGTGAAACGTATACCTCGAGGTTTAAGGATATACAAAGAAACATTTTTGCACGCACAGAATGAGAATTTTATTAGTCGTTGGAATGCTATCCTCAATAAATGTTCTTATGACTTGATGCTGTTGATTATAGAGACATCAAATGAAACAGTGGTGGAATTACAAACACAGGTAGAAACTCATATAGAGGATATTAAGGTGATGGTGTCATTGGAGGTTTTCTCTAATCAATTGGGTGAATTTAAAGAGAGTATGGATAAATATTGGGAAGAGCTGAAAGCTGCAAAGATCAAGAAATTCCAAAGGGACTAAACAGACTACACAAAAGGGTATGTGTACCCATGGATGAACAAGAATAGAACAAACAGAAGAATAAGAACTTATAATTCATCATCCAGTGAGTCATCTGATGAGGACACTACCACAGCTAACCAACAAAGTAATAATGGTAAAAGAGTAACATTTCAGGCATCTAATCAAGGTGGGGGACCACAGACACAAGCGTCATCTGATTTTTTGTCTCAACAGTCGGTCAATACCAGGAAGAAATCAGGGATATTGCAGGGAGCAAGGACTCACAATGTGTCTTCAGACAAGCGAATAACTTGGTCCCAGCAATAAATGATTCATTAGTGTTCAATCTATCATCTAGAAGCATTTCATCTACTGAGATATCCCTTTTACAAAAGGGTTTGTCATTTGTTCCTTGTACCAAATATGACTCTTTCTCGGTACATATATTTTTACAAAACTTTTTCAAAAAATTGAAAATTATTCGCCATTTCAATAATCAATCACAACAGTCAGGTAAGGGCTTATTGAGGCTGACAAAATGGATTCCTCCGGGACCAGTAGATCTGGCCATAGCAATGTTTGAAAAATTGGTTTTGCGTGATGTAGAATCATTAGAACAGTCATCGATACAGGTAATGTATAATCTTACCAGGGAAGAACGGGAGGCATGTTACACCATACAGAATGATACCACAATCACTATACGCCCAGCAGATAAAGGGGGCGGCATAGTGATTTTAGACACCGAAGCATATGATACCGAGGTCATGCGTCAATTATCAGATTCCAGATGCTATACTCCTTTGGAACAAGATCTTACACCTGCACTTCAGGAAACCATAGTGGAAATATTGGAAGAAGGGGAAAATAAAAAATTAATAACTAAAAGTGATAAACATTTTTTATTTGAACCATATCCCAACACACCGATTTTTTATGTCGTTCCCAAAATACATAAGTCGTTGGTTGCTCCACCAGGACGTCCAATAGTTTCAGGCATTCATTCGATACTAGAACCTTTATCTAAGTATGTTGACTCTCATTTGAATCCGTTAGTAAAACAATGTCGCTCATATATACGGGATTCATCAGATTTCATTTCACGAATCCAATCAATGAGGAATGTGGAAGATACATGGTTATTGGTCACAGCTGATATCACATCGCTCTACACGAGCATTCCGCAAGAAGATTCATTATGTATGATACACCAAGTTTTGAAGGAACATGCTTTTTCAGATAGATTGGCCCTTTTCATAACACAATTGGCGAGGATAGCATTGACCAAAAACATTTTCAGATATAAGGATACATACTATCAGCAGATACAGGGGACGGCCATGGGGGCCACCATGGCCCCCTCTGTAGCCTGCTTATATTTTGCCAAATATGAGGAACAACATATATATCTTTCAACATATTGGTCTAATATTCCATTTTGGGTCAGGTTCATTGACGATATTTTTTTCATCTGGACTGATACCCCACAGGCATTGAGAGAGTTTGAATTATGGATGAATAGCCGAGATCCTAATTTATAATTCACTTTCAGTTCACATGAAAGGTCCATTTCTTTTTTGGACCTACAGGTATTCAAGCAGAATCATAGCTGGTAACTTCAATTTTTGTTAAATCCACTGATCGAAACAATTTGTTACATTTTCAGAGTTATCACCCACAAAACCTTCGAGCCAACATCCAGGTGGGACAATTCTTAAGATTACGGCGCTTATGTGCCACTACTGAGGAATACAAGAAGCAAGCAGGAACTATGAAAAACAAATTTTTGGCGCGTGGTTATCCATCTAAAATAGTAAGGAAAGCATACAAACGGGGATTATATGCAGATCGAGTGTTATTGCTTCAAACTCGTCATCAGGCTGAAAATGATCGGATAGTCTGTGTGTTACCTTTTTCTCAGAGGACACACAGCATTCAAGATATCATTTTACAACATTGGCATGTTTTGACTTTCCATGAGTGTTTACAGCAGAGACCCCTTTTTGCCCGCACCAGAGGACGTAATCTATGTGATTTGTTAGTACACTCAGATTTACAAATGAAGCAAATTGAAGAAATGCAAGGATAATACACCTGCCAGGGATGTTCAGTTTGTAAACATGTTTTAAAAACAAAAAATTTTCATCATCCAACATTAAAATATAAACAAATTTTAAGAGGACATTTTGACTGTAGCAGCGCTAAGGTCATTTATTTAATCAAATGTCCATGTGATAAGCTGTATATAGGTCATACTAAATTGCCTAGACGTACTCGAATAATACAACATAGGAGTTGTATACACACTGGTAAGGTTGAATCACCATTAGTGAAACACTGGCAAGAATATGACCATACAGAGGAGCAATTGAAATTCTGCATTCTTCAACAGCGCCAGAACCGTAGGGGAGGACATATTTCACAAGATTTAAGACAAACAAAACAAAGATGCATTTATTATTGGCAGACAATTACACCGAAGGGATTAAATACAATGATAGAATGGGAGGCATTCATTTAAAAACAGTGATTGAAGGAGTTGGATTATGGTGTTGAGAAACATAGTTGATTGTTTACCCAGTTTATCCACAACAGAGATTGAAGGGAGTGAATTATGGAGCTTGCAGGAAGATTTAGAAACGTAGATGATTGTTTATTTAATAATAAGACACGGTTTGGTTGAATGAACAGGAATGTTTATTAACTGGTGGGAAAGCTAATAAATTTGTTTGTGACAATATCTTATAGAGAATGTTGTAAAGCTTTTTACAGTCCAGTCCATGGAGTCAGCGGTGATTTTTTTGACAGTGCATTGTAAACAGGGTAGAGTGCGCAAGCTAGGAGTGGATGTAGTAGTGAAGCAACGTGATTGGTGGTTTCGTTAGAGTCGTGAGTTGATTGGGCGTTTTTGAATAGAAGGGAGGAGTATAAATAAGGGGTTTGAAAACAGCGGTCTGATCGAAAATTTAGATGGAGAGACCGTAAGCAGCCGTAAGATCGGTGAGGGTGAGTGTTGTCTATATTATATTGCGACGCATAAGAGTGCAAGTTATAAGAAAGTGAGCCATAACAAAATTGTTTTTTCTCTGTTTTTTTAGTACTAAATAAAATCTTAAAAGATTAAAAACACACCGGGATTTTTTGACCAACATAAGTCTTGTTCATCTAGCGTTGAAGATAACAGCCACGGGAGGCGGCGTTTGGTGATTCTCTGAGGTTTAAGTACGCTTGGATGTTTTTGACGCATAAAGTTATTTTATGAAGGTGTGTGTAATGTTATCATGAATGGGAGAACAATATGGTTGTATTTTCTAGTAAGGTTGGGTATGTAGTTTAAGCCTCTGATATTTCCATAGGTGATGCTTTAAAGGGCACAATGGCCCGTGGTTAACATACGGTGATTCATGTGGAGGTTAGCGTCAGATACTATAAGAAGGCTACAGCACTGAAACAACAGTAAGTAAAACTAATGTAAGAACAAGTAGGACTGTGGGAGCGTTCAAATACGATGCCTGGGGAAAAATTTTTATTAAACAAAATTTATTAGTTCTAATTGTAGTTTGAATCTTTCTTTAATGAAAATATGAAAAGAGGGTGGTTGAAAAGTTTTTTAAATAAATTCTTTATAGGTGTATACCTGTATCCGGGAACATTTTCATTAAATCCAGGGGAGCCATGTGGCCACAGTGATCCGGGTATGCTTTTTCTGACCCACTCCTTTTTGTTCAGGTAGGAGTGTGTACAGTATGAATGTTTTTTCAATAAATTTTCTTTTTATAATATAATTCAAATTTGGATAATTTTCTGAACTTACAGTATGAAATTTTATTTTATTACAAATAATGAATTTGTGCCTTTGTACATCACTGACAGAAGTTGGATAAAATTATATAAGAAACAATGATTTGACTAAGATTGTAAAAACTCTGTAGTTTAATGTGTGATATGGTCATGTTTTGACATTTTTCAGTAATAACACAATCGTGAGGTGGGAGAGATAATTCTATGCTGGTGTCTGGTCTTTTCGAGTTACTTCCCCTGAAGAAGCCTAGACGGTGAAACAAGGCCCTTGTTGGGATATAAGAAAACAGGAGAGGATTTCAGAATTATCTATTTGAACACCTAAAAAAAGAGGCATTTGAGACTAAGCTTAATGACTTAGTCTCTAATGTATTACAATATCCTAAAATATTAATAAAGGGTATATGATTTATAAGTTTGACTACAAAGTGGTGTTTCCCACTCAAGAAGACCAATAGTAGCATTGAAAAAAACGGTTTTTGGTGTTATTTGGGCAATCGAGGGACAGACTGAGATTAGAGGTAGGATAGAATTGAGGGTAAATAATAGTTGGGTCTAAGACTGTATGTTTAAGGATACTGTTATTAAGGCTGAAATTAAATATAAAGAACATTTTTTATTAGATGTTGGTATGTTCTATAAAAGCAAGTAAAATTGATATTATGTTACACTTTCAATAAAGTACAATCATTTTAATTGAATTACGTAGTTTTTGAGATTGATTAAAACTAGAAGCGATAGTGCTTTTTCTCCCCAAATATTGTCGTTTTTTGGGGGGTTTTTGGTATATATATATAAGGAAGGCACAGGTACAGCTGTTTATGCTATTTTTACTAATAAAGCTGCAGCCAAATGGTATTTATTTATTTATTTTAAATCTTTTCTATACCGTCATTAAGGTGGGTACCGTCACAACGGTTTACGGTAAGGCACAAAAAGTAATTTTATTAAAATCTAACAGTTTACACAGGTGCCATTAGGTTCGGTAACATAGTTTTTAATCAATGCTAGTTGTTAAATGAGTGTGATGACTATTGTGTCCAGGTCAATTATATAGCAGTTTTGAGTCTGGGACTCATTCTCTAGATTTAGCTTATCCTTTGGTGATGAATTCAATTAAAAAACGTACACCCTTAGTTTGTGTGGGTGTTTTGTATCTCGCACTTCCCTGGTTTGAACCTTGCAATTCCCTGGAATCCATTCTCCCTTCTCTTTTTGAAAGGCTTGTTTAAATAGCCAAGATTTTAGATTTTTTCTGAATGTTTTGATTTCATTTGATTTCTATTTTCATTGTGTGTTTTGTATGTTCACATTAAGACTGAGCAAATCCCACGTTCTTCCATTCATGTCAGGTTGGTCACGGCTGCCCTGGATTGAAGGATTATAGCTTGCAATTTTGATTGCTCAGTTGAACGCTACTTGAATGCTGGTACATGATGAGAAACATTAGCTTGCACATTAAGGTCCTCATGTGCACACTGGGAATAAAGATCCAGGTGACCTCCCCTTTGGGGAGTGCAGACACAACATGGGCATGAAGGCAGCTCATGAGCAAGCAGGGAGGGTAAGGGGTAGGAGGGATGAGGGGCGGGCAGGGGTGGATGTTAGGAGGGGTTAGATTAATGAGGTAAGGTTAGGATAGGTAGAAGAGAGAGAGGGGATCAAGTAGGACCTGCCCACTACCAATTTAAGGCCGGGTCGGGGACTCCCGAGCCCCTTTCTCCTCTCATCAGCTCAGCAGCCTTGCTTTTCCTTGCTCCTCAATTAAGTTTATACTTTAGTTCCCGCTGCTCCCCACCCCCTTTCTAATTTTTCCTTTTCCTTAAGCAAGTAAGGCACAGCGTGCTGAGGTCTGCAAGAGCAGGACTCATTCATTCAGGATGCAGCTGAAGTTGGGTTTTTTTTTTGGGTGGGGGGTGATCAGGCCAATTCTGGCCATTGATGCCAAAAACTTGACAAACAATTCATCTACACTCTCATCCACTCATGCAACACAAGTGGCAGAAGAAACCCATGTGGTATACACTGCCTGATCAATTTTCACATTGCACCTTTCATCCACAATGTACAGCAGGAGAACCTGCTTGGTATTTTCTAACAACTTTAAAATAGCAATTGCTGTGCATCCTTACGGCATGGTCAACCCTGCCATCTCCATGCTGCAACTGTTCAGCACCCTGCCACGCCACCTCGAGACCATAAATTCTGTCTTGAGATGGGAGGGCTGGGTGGGAAAACTGCCAAAAGTAGAGGCTGGTGGAAGGACTGTTCCTGGCTTAAATTGAACTCACCAGCCCTCCCACCAGTCTCTGTACCCCTCCACAGAAGAGGAACATCTCCACTGTTGTGGCCTTCACCCCATAACCTGGAAAGGGGGTTGGCTCCTCAACCATGCCAGATGTGTTCCCGCCTCCTCCTTTCAAATCCCATATAATATCTACAATCCCATGCTCACTACCTCCCCCCACAATTCCTGTTAATTTTACCCTGAATGAAGCTCTCTGGCACTAGAGATGTGAATCGGAACCGGAATTGGTTCGGATTCCAGTTCCGATTCACATGTGGGTTTTTTTGCATCTGGCCCGATCGCGGTTTTGTTTATCGGCTGCACCCGAGCCGATAAACAAAAAACCCACCCAGACCCTTTAAAACTAAACCCTTTGCTTCCCCCACCCTCCCAACCCCCCAAAAAACATTTTACAGGTACCTGGTGGTCCAGTGGTGGTCCCGGGAGCGATCTCCCATTCTCGGGCCGTCGGCTGCCACTAATCAAAATGGCGCCGATGGTCTTTGCCCTTATCATGTGACAGGGTATCCGTGCCATTGGCCGGCCCCTGTCACATGGTAGGAGCACTGGATGGATGGCACCATCTTTAAAAATGGCGCAGGCCATCCAGTGCTCCCGGGACTTCCGCTAGATCACCAGGTATTTGTAAAATGTTTTTTGGGGGGTTGGGAGGGTGGGGGAAGCTAAGAGGTCAGTTTTAAAGGGTCAGGGTGGGTTTAGGGGTTGTTTTGGTGTGCCAGTTTTCCTGTCCTCCCCCCAAATAACTCCTGTTAGTGGACACTAACCCGATTAATGATTTTTTCACGATAAATCGGGGGAATTTCTATTGTATCGCACTCTTTAACGATTAATGACGATTTAAAAAATATCGGACGATATTTTAAATTGTCAAAAAATGATTCACATCCCTATCTGGCACATTATTCACAAAAGAAGATCTTTATTGGGAAGCTTAGGGCCTATCAACAGCCTTTCCCAGCTGGATGCCTCCCAGATCTGACTTTACGACTGTGATTAGTGAGTGTTCTTGATATTTATTTACAGGTTCCCATTATTGTCACAGGTTGCTTGTACAGCCAATGGGCATTTGCCAAATTTCAAAGCAGATGGAAGAATGGAGAGAAATGATCACATGATGGTCTCATGGAATAAAGAGAACACCAACCAAATAAACCATATTATGACTTTGAGAAGATACTTGATCATTTTTAATGCAGCACAATTTAAGATTATGGATGTGTGTGTGTGTGTGTGTGTAAATATTAGATTCTGAATGCTTAATAATCAGAATGAATATTTAAAAAATCATGAAAAAAGTGACCCTACAAATTTATGGTGTAACATGACAATGATACCAATGAGCAGGAAAGAAATAGATTTAAGTCTCAGTGATCTGCAAGGTAAAGGAACGGGATGTTTCTAGAAAATTTGACTTCCCAGCAATTCCAGCTCTTTTAGAATGCAATAAACAAAGAGGTGAATATTCAAATATTTGCAGAGCATGTAAGATAACCAGTCAAAAAAGCAAACCAGTCAAAAAAGCAAACAGAATGTTGGGAATTATTAGAAAGGGAATGGTGAATAAAATGGAAAATGTCATAATGCTCCTGTATCGCTCCATGGTGAGACCGCACCTTGAATATTATGTACAATTCTGGTCGCCGCATCTCAAAAAAGATATAATTGCGATGGAGAAGGTGCAGAGAAGGCTACCAAAATGATAAAGGGAATATAACAGCTCCCCTATGAGGAAAGACTAAAGAGGTTAGGATTTTTCAGCTTGGAGAAGAGACGGCTGAAGGCAAATATGATAGAGGTGTTTAAAATCATGAGAGGTCTAGAAAGGGTAGATGTGAATTGTTTTTTTACTCTTTCAGATAATAGAAAGACTAGGGGGCATTCCATGAAGTTAGCATGTGGCACATTTAAAACTAATTGGAGAAAGTACTTTTTCACTCAACACTCAATTAAACTCTGGAATTTGTTGCCAGAAGATGTGGTTAGTGCAGTTAGTATAGCTGTGTTTAAAAAAGGATTGGATAAGTTCTTGGAGGAGAAGTCCATTACCTGCTATTAATTAAGTTGACTTAGATAATAACCACTGCTATTACTAGCAACGGTAACATGGAATAGACTTAATTTTTGGGTACTTGCCAGGTTCTTATGGCCTGGATTGACCATTGTTGGAAACAGGATGCTAGGCTTGATGGACCCTTGGTCTGACCCAGTATGGCATGTTCTTATGTTCTTATACCTTTAGCCACAATTGTATCCACAGATAAACAGTTAAGGGATTCATTTACTAAGCATTCTTAATTAGGGATGTGTATCGGAACCGGAATCGGTTCTGATTCCTGGTTCCGATTCTATAGTGAAATTCTTTTTGTGCCACCCGATCAGGTTTTTTTTTATTGGCTGCACCCAAGCCGATAAACAAAAAACCCACCCGACCCTTTAAAACATATCATTTAACTTTCCCCACCCTTACGATCCCCCCAAAACTTTTTTAAATTACCTGTTGGTCCAGGGGTCCCGGGAGCCATCTCCTGCTCCCGGGCCATCGGCTGCCACTAATCAAAATGGCGCCGATGGCACTTTGCCCTTACCATGTGACAGGGTATATGTGCCATTGGCCGGCCCCTGTCACATGGTAGGAGCACTGGATGGCCCACGCATATTTGCATTACAGCCTTCTCGCTTCTCCACAGCCTATGCCAAGACTACTTATATTCTATCTTATCCTGATAGAAGGGCCTTGTCTTGGGCCTCTAAATTGTGGGAGCATAAGGATCCAATTTTGCAGGATATTGACAGATTTTTGGATTTGTTTAAATCCGTTTTTGACGATCCTGCTCGAATGACTGTTGCTGGTTCTACTCTAGTGGACCTGAAGCAAGGCAACCAACCACTGGCTGATTTTGCAATACTCTTGCTACGGAACTATGCTGGGATTCCAAATGTCTGAAAACCCTATTCTTCAGAGATCTGGATACTCGCTTGAAACACGAGCTGGCTGCTCATGAGACACCAGACTCATTGGATGAACTAGTGGCTTTGGCTAGTAGAATTGACCACCATTTTCGTAATAAGGTGAAAGAACTCAAGCCTAGCACCAGACCGGTTCAGAAGGAGACTCGTGTTAAATCTGTACTTCAGATAGTTCCAGTCATACCTGTCACCAGTGGAGAAGAACAGATGCAACTTGGTCGCAGTCACTTGACTTCAAAAGAGAGAAGACTTCGGACGAGGCATGGCCTATGTATGTACTGTGGACAAGCTGGTCACGATGTCCCAACATACCCAATTCGTCTGGAAAATGGACGGGCCTAAGTCCTGCAGAAGGACTGTTCTTAGGCCTTACTATGACCTCTCCTATGCTCTCTCTCCCAGTCTCCCTGATCTGCAGACCGTCTGAAGTTCAAACTCTTGCCCTGGTGGATTCAGGGGCAGGAGGCAACTTTATACTTCGACACCTAGTGGAACATTTCAAGATTCGCCTCGTCACTTTGGAAGTTCCACTGCTCCTATTATCTATCCATGGAGATCCCTTGCTGGGTGATGTGACTCGGCGCACTGAGCCGCTAACCCTTTGCACCGGAGCCCTCCATACTGAATCAATTTCCTTCTTTGTGTTAGAGAAGGCTATTCACTCTATCATTCTGGGGTTACCCTGGTTGCAGTCGCACCAGCCTCAATTTGATTGGGCAACCTTGGAACTGTCATGCCTGTCCTCTGCATGCCTACAACTCCAGTGATGGCAGGACTGCCGCCTCAATACGCATCCTTTTGTGAAGTGTTCTCCAAAGAAGCTGCTGATATCCTTCCTCCACAAAGATCTTATGACTGTGCCAAAGGCTGAAACCGAACACTGAACCTCCTAAAGGACGTGTCTATCCATTCTCTGCAATCGAGAATAAGGCTATGTCCGAGTACATCGAGGAAAATTTACAGAAAGGATTCATTAGACCATCAAAGTCTCCAGCTGGCACAGGCTTTTTCTTTGTGGGGAAGAAGGACGGTACCCTACATCCTTGTATCGACTATCGAGATCATGATAAAAGACCGACATCCCCTGAATTTAATCTCAGAGCTGTTCGACTGGCTCCAAGGTGCCAAGATATTCTCAAACTTGATCTGAAGCAAGCCTATAACTTAGTTCACATTCGCAGTAGTGACGAATGGAAAACAGCCTTCAATACTCAAGATGGTCATTTCGAGTACTTAGTAATGCCGTTCTGCCTGTGCAATGCACCAGCTTTGTTCCAGAACATGATGAATGACATCTTGCGAGACCTGTTGTACAAGAGTGTCATAGTGTACCTAGATGACATCCTGATATTTTTGCAGGAAATATCTACCCATCTAGAGGACGTCAAACAAGTATTACTAAGACTCCGAGAACATTGGCTCTACACCAAGCTATCCATGCAAATTCCATAAGGACTCTGTGCCTTTCCTTGGCAATATTGTGTCTAAAGATGGCTTCCAGATGGATCCCCAAAAATTAGAGAGTATTAAGAATTGGTCCCAACCTACCAGCCTGAAGACTCTGAGACGATTTTTGGGTTTCACTAATTATTATAGAAGCTTCATAAAGAATTATTCTTCTTTAACTGTGCCCTTAACTGCAATGACCCGGAAGGCAGCCAATGCTTCTAAATTGTTTGCAGAGGCCATTTCCACGTTTGAGGCTTTAAAGACTGCCTTTTCCACTGAACCATGCCTGCATCATCTGGACCCCAACAAGCCATTCATCATGGAGGTCGACGCTTCTGATGTCAATATGGGGTCTGTATTGAGCCAAACCGGAGACTCCATATCCTTACATCCCTGCTCCTTCTTCTCACAACATTTCTCTCCGGCAGAGAAGAACTATGGGATCAGAATAAAGAGTTCCTGGCTATTAAGTTGGCATTTGAGGAATGGCAGCCTTGGCTCGAAGGTGCTCAAGATCAAATCACTGTGTTTACGGACCATAAGAATCTAGAGTATTTCCGCCATGCGCAACGTCTTAACCATATATAAGCCATATGGTCCTTATTTTTTAACCATTTTGACTTCGTGCTCAAGTATCGCCCTGGAGACAAGAATACCAGAGCTAATGCCCTGTCACGCTCCTTTCTCTCGGATGATGTTACAGAAGAACCTCAGCATATTATCAACCCGAAGAAAGTCATCTTGTCGGCTACTCATACTGTGCCCGCTGGTAATACCATCATGCCTAAACACCTCAGGAATAAAGTGCTCTATTGGGCCCACGATTCCAAGCTGGCTGGCCATCCTGGTCAACGCCGTACCCTGCTGAAGCTACAGAAGTATTATTGGTGGCCAACTATCAAGGAAGATACAATCTCCTACGTAGCATCTTGTGCCAACTGTGCCAAGCACAAAACTACTTCTGGAGAACTGTGGGGATTGCTGAAAATGCTTCCAGCTCCGGAACAGCCCTGGACACATATCGCTACTGACTTTGTAGTCGATTTACCTCTCTCTGTAGGTATGAATACCATCTTGGTCACAGTCGACTGTTTCAGCAAGATGGCTTACCTTCAGCCTTGGAGCTAGCGAAGCTCTTCATAGTCTCAGATCGAGGATCACAGTTCACGGCAACATTCTGGAAGGATTTGTGCAAGCTCTTCGACATCTCTCTAGATTATACATCAGCCTATCATCCTCAATCAAATGGCCAAACAGAATGGATGAATAGAACCCTGAAATAGTTCATTCGGGCCTATGTGAGTTGCCGTCAGAATAACTGGGCCGGGGGGGGCGCTCTCGCTGCAGAGCAAGATGGCCGCATGACCTCGAGCTCCCGCCCACCCCGAGCCGTTTTGCAGCTTTTTTGCAGCGTTCAACCTGGCGAATTTGATTAAAATTAGCACCGTTCAGTCTCCGCAGCCTTCAGGATGGCTCAGAAAAAAAAGGGGCCGGATTTGAAGCAGTTTGCTTACGCTCCCGATGAGGCTGCTGACGGCGGGCCTGGTGCAGTGTTAGGAGCCCCGGACACGAGCAAACGCCATTTTGGGGAGGAGCGGGACCAGGGCGAGACAGACGCGGCGCCATCTACCCACCCGACCCGGGAGGAATTCCGATGCTGGTTCGGGGATCTGCGCCGCGAAATTAAAGAATATAAGCAGGAACTGCAGCAGGCCATGTCGGAGATTCGAGAGGAGATGGCAGAGATCGGGCGGCGTACGGATGAATGCGATGTGAGGCTGGAGGGACATGCCATCAAGCTTAAGGAGTTACAACACAATTCGGTCCAAACCCAGGCGGATTATACAGCACTCGCTGCAAAACTGGAAGATCTTGACAATCGTGGGAGGCGGCATAATCTGCGGTTTCGAGGTATCCCCGAAGATGAGAAGTACGCTGACTGTGGGGCCACGATTCAGAGATTTTGCTCCTTTTTATACGCTCAAGATGGCGGCGGGACTACGGAGCTATCAGCAGCTGATATTGAGTTGGACCGGGCTCACCGCTCTTTGGGCCAAAAATTGCCTGGTAAGCCTAGGGACATAATTGTCTGTTTCACTAAATACACTATTAAGGACAGCATCTTTCAAATTGCTAGAAAACGCAATTCCTGGGCATGGGAGAATAATAACATACAAATATACGCCGATCTGTCCCCCATGACTCTCAAAAAACGGATGGAATTTAAGGAAGTCACGGCAGTGCTGCGCAAGGAAGGTCTCCGGTATCGTTGGCTGTTTCCTTTTGGAATTGCAATTACCGTAGATGGTTCGACGACGAAAACAGAGACAGTGGAGGGCGCAGTGGCAGTACTCAAAGCAGCCGGTCACCAGGTGCAGCATACTGCTCCTGCAAAGAAGACCTCCACTTTCGTGCTGGAAACTCCACGATGGCAACGGGTGCGCCATGGAGGCAAACGTCTGCGGAGACAATCCGGAGAACGAGTTTCTGCCCCGGATAAGGGGGCAGGATGAGCAGTCTGTCCCAGTTCCAGGGATTTCCATACTTGGATGGACTCATGTCACGGGACGTGAGACTGTCTCATATTTTGGGACTGAGTTTATTACCATTTCTTGTTTCTTTGGTTGATGGTTATATATCTATACCCAGGTTGCTTAGTAATGATGGAGGCTCGGGGGTGGGTAGGGGAGGGCTCTGCAGATGATAATGTCCTTCATAGCCTACACAGGGGTGCCTTTAGCACATGTCTGTGGAGTGCATTGGGAGTTGGGAGGGAGGGGGGGAGGGGGAGGGGGAGGGCAAGTGGGAACAGAAAGTATAGCACAGTTCCAGTTGCATGTGTATACCAGACCTTTGGGAGTTACTGTTTTCTTTGTTTCACATCCACTGCATCATTCTCACGCTGGTTTTGTCAAGCGGGCCTCCCACGGGGAGTCTGTGGGATTTTGTGCTGTGTGCGGGTCCCAGGCCCGAGTTTTTTGTTTTGTTTTTTTTTGGGGGGAATGGCTGAGTGGCGCCATTGTTCTTTTTAAATCATGGCGAAACTAACCATATGGTCCCTTAATGTTAGGGGGTTGAATAACCCTTATAAGCGGCGGATTCTCCGTAATGATGTGCAAAGGCTTGGGGCTGATATCTTGTTTCTTCAAGAAACTCATCTTAAGAAAAGATATGAGCATTTATTATCTTGGGCTCAATACCCGCAACAGTTTCATGCTGCTGCATCTAAATCTGCGAAATACTCAGGAGTGAGTATTCTACTCCACAAAGATATCCAAGGTACAGTTACTAAAACGGTGGCTGATCCTTTGGGGCGATATGTGGTTTTACAATTGTTGGTGGAGAAGACTACGTACACTTTCTTCAATATCTATGCTCCCAATACCAACCAACACGCTTTTATAGCTCAGATAGGAGAGGTTTTGAATAAACTAACCCCTGAGCACCTCATCCTAGGGGGTGACTTCAATCTCACTTTACATCCTCATGTAGATAACTCAGCGGGTGGGGGTGGAGGACCATCATACGATCGTAAATCCCTCCGAAAGTTCGTCCGAGATAGGGATTTGATAGACATCTGGAGGCACCGCCATATTAATGAGCGGGATTACACTTTTTATTCTAATCCCCATAACACTTATTCTCGTATAGACTACTTCCTAATAGATAAGGTATTGAGTCTGCAGGCTGTGCAACCAAAGATAGGTTCTATTACTTGGTCCGACCATGCCCCTATAGGTTTCACATTGCATCTACACAACAAAAAGGCAGGCCTCCGATTTTGGCGCCTGAACGACACCCTGCTTGCTGATGAATCGTTCTGTCAAACCTTAAAGGATGCTATAGCAGATTATCAGCAATTTAATTCTCCACATTCTCATTCACCACCAGTGTTGTGGGACTGTTTAAAAGTGGTGTTGCGTGGCCGATTAATATCACAAGCTTCCTATCAGAAAAAGGTGAAGGGTGAAAAAATTGAAGCGTTATTGTCTGATATTGCATGCCTCGAAAAACAACATAAAGCCACCTTATCCACTAGGGCCTATGCTTCCCTTCAACAAGCTCGTAATGATTTAGCTTTGTTGCGGGCTGAAGACGTAGCGCACCAGTTGCTATTGGTTCGTCAGGAACATTTTGAGTGGGGTAATAAGGCGGGTCGTCTGCTGGCTCGGAAATTAAAACGCCAAGTTGCACAATGTCAAATCACACGCATTAAAGCGTTAGATGGCTCGTTGTTGAATTCTGCTGAAGATATCCAACACAGATTTCAACAATTTTATGGTGCCCTCTACTCTGTGGATCCTCAAATTGCAGATGATAGTATTGATGCTTACTTGGCCGACGCCACCCTCCCGACTCTTTCTGAGGCTGAGAGGCTGAGGTTTGAAAGTCTTATTACACCCATGGAAATATTATATGCTATCAAGGACCTCAAACCTAATAAGGCCCCAGGGTTGGATGGATACACTGGTTCCTTTTATAAAAAGTTTGTCTCTCAGATTACCCCTTATTTGTTGGAAGCTTTTAATGCACTGCAAGGGGAGGCAGTTCTACCCTCTGAGGCGAATGTCGCGGGTATAACCATCTTGGCCAAACCTGGGAGGGATCCTGTGGAGTGTGGGTCGTATCGCCCAATCTCCTTGATCAACATAGATTTAAAAATACTCGCCAAAATTTTAGCCAATCGCCTTAATTCAGTTATGAATAAATTGGTTCACCAGGATCAAGCTGGCTTTATTCCCGGGCGGAAAGCGGCAGACAATGTCAGGAAAATAGTGGATCTCATCTGGCAAGTCACTCGGACTAAGATTCCAGCGATTTTGTTGGCAGTCGATGCTGAAAAAGCATTCGACATGGTCCATTGGCAATTTCTGTTTAAAACACTGAAGAAAATGAATTTTGGCCCCAAATTTCTCAATTGGCTTTTTAAACTCTATGATCGGCCAAGAGCCAGGGTTAAAGTTAATGGAGTATATTCGGACCCTTTTCCAATTGAGAGAGGAACGAGACAGGGTTGTCCGTTGTCCCCTTTATTATTCGCGTTGTTTTTAGAGCCCTTTACTGCTAAAGTTCGGGAAGCGGGGACTATTATGGGAGTCCGTGTGGGAGCGATGGATCATAAGTTGTCACTTTTTGCGGACGACATTCTATTTACCTTGTCTAAACCGGAGCAGTCATTACATGGGGTAGTGGCCCATCTTCGGGAATTTAGTTTGGTTTCCGGTTTTAGACTAAACCTTGCTAAATCGGAGGTGTTGAATGTTTCTATGCCCCCGGACCAAGTGGCTCCGTTAAAACAACAGTTTCCTTTTAAGTGGGCGGGTGCCAAACTCAAATATCTAGGAATCTTTATAGGACCTAAACTGGCGGACTTGTTTCGTTTGAATTATACCCCATTGGTGGCTAAAGTGTTTCGGGATTTGGATATCTGGGATGGTCTACCAGTTACCTGGACTGGCCGCATAGCTATATTGAAGATGTCCATTCTACCCAAATTTAATTATCTATTTCAGTCCTTACCTATTCCCGTTCCGACGAACCTGCTAAAACGCTGGCAGAGACGTTTCTTTGCCTTCCTCTGGAAACGGAGGCCACCTCGGGTAGCACGGGCGACACTGTACAGACATAAATTGAGGGGAGGGATGGGGGTCCCCAATTTACAGTGGTACCATGCTGCTGCTCAACTAGGATGTATTCTGTCTTGGTATAAAAAAGCTGAGAGGCCTGGCTGGGTGACCATCGAACAATCTTTAGTGGGCAACATACCATTACAAGCCCTTCTTTGGCAACCTAGATCGACCTTGAAGATAGGGGGCAGCATCACTGACCCTCTACAAACGACTCTTCAATGCTGGGGAAAGTGGAAACATCTTATCATAGGGCACAGACACTATTCTTGCCACACCCATTTATATTACCACACTCGATTTTCTCCCGGTTGGGATTCGACCTCAGCTCGTTATTGGAGGGAGAGGGGCCTGCACACTGTGGGGCAGTTATGTGATGGGGATGGGGTACTGTCTTTTTCACATCTCCAGGAGCTATACTCTATTCCACCTTCTACCCTTTATTATTACCACCAAATTCGGCACTTTTTGACTGAAGAGCATATACTGGTGGACCTTCGCAGGGGTAAGTCCCAATTTGAGGGTTGGTGTGATCTAGCTGACCGTATCAAGGGTGGATTGTCCAAGCTCTACATGGTATTGCAGGGTGCATTGCCAGGGAAACCCGCATATGCCCACAAGTGGGAGATGGAACTAGGTCGGTCATTGGCACCTGAAGAGTGGGATCAGATATTTTCCAATACTAAACGCAGTTCCGTGGCAACTTCCCTTACAGAAAACGGATACAAGGTACTCTTTCGCTGGCACCTGACACCTCATAGATTGCACAAAGCAGGTCTTAGTTCTGATGCCCAATGTTGGAAGGGGTGCGGCTCCGTAGGAACTTTTATCCATGTATGGTGGGAATGTGTTCATGTTCAGAGACTGTGGAAGGATGTTATGGATACCATTTTTTGCACTTTGCACCAACGGATCATTTTAACCCCTGTTCAGGGATTACTCAATATGTCGGTTGATGGTTCAAAATATGAGTGCCTGTTAATTAATCAATATTGTATAGCAGCGCGATGTACCCTGGCGGCTTCCTGGAAGCAGGACAGAGTCCCTGATAGGGAAGTACTTTATCAGAAACTCGATGCTATGTGTTCCCTATACAAGATTACAGCCCAAAAGCGAAGCCAGCTTTTACGGTTTCAAAGGGTGTGGCAACCGTATCTTACCTGGAGGGAGACAATGTTGGCAACGGCTGGGTCACCTGCCTCTCAATGCTGATTTTTGTTCCCCGGATGTGTTTCTTTAATTTCTACGCCAATTTGTTGTCTTCTGGTTATCTCTTTTCTTTGTATCAAAGCTGTACGTACATTCCTGAGTTTTAGGTACGTGGGTCTTCCTGATGGGGGACGCTCATACAACACTGAGATTTGGTACGTTCTCTAGTTTCCAAGTCACATGCATATATTTCCTTTTGCATTTTACACTGGGGGTCTGGATGGTAGCGTTACCTACGCATCCGCTATATGTTTAGCTTTCCAATGTACAGTGGTCTACATTCTATGTGTTATTGTGGAGCTTATCAGTAACTGCCTTTTCTGTATGGTATAAGATTGTTTTAGTATTGTATCAGTGTGCGCTTAGTCTGGCGTTGTTCATATACACGATTGTAATGGTTGTATTGTTGTTCGAACTGTTCAATAAAATTTACATTATAAAAAAAAAAAAAAAAAAGAATAACTGGGCCGAACTGTTACCATGGGCTGAATTCGCCATTAAATCTCATTCAGCAACATACACTGGATCAACACCTTTTGTAGTGGTATATGGATGTTTACCATCACCGCCAATTCCACTGAAGCTCTCAGTGATGTCCCCAGCAGCTCAATCCACTGCTGATGATATCCATCAATTATGGACTCAGACAAAAGAAATGCTACTCAAAGCGAGTGATTGAGCCAAAAGATTTTATGATGCTCACCATTCTAAAGTGTCTGTCTTTCAACCTGGTGACAAAGTCTGGCTATCCACTAAATACCTTAGACTGAAGTTACCCTTCACTTGATTTGCTCGTCACTACATTGGACCATTTCCAATCCTCCAACATCTTGGCAACATCACTTACAGTCTGAAGCTTCCACCTGGATTGAACATTCATGCTTTTCATGTTTCACTTTTGAAACCACTCATTCTCAGTGAGTTCTCTTCCAAGTCTCAGGAACCATCTCCCATCAATGCAGAAGATGACCTAGAATACAAGGTCGAAGCCATTCTTGATGTCCAAAGATGAGGCAAGACTTGGGAATATCTTCTTTCATGGGAAGGTTTCGGCCTCTGGCTTCATCAATTCCATCTCTCGTATCCTTGGAAACCAAAACCTGGTACCCGCAGAGACACCGCGTTTTGAAGGGGGATACTGTTCTGACCATCGCTGCCCAACGACTTCACTCCACCTATCTTTCTGTTGTTGTGGCTCCTTCTGCTCTGCACGAATGACTGGCTGCAGCGGTGTCTGCCTGCCATCCTCTCCAGTGTCCCCGGACCGGCTTGGGTGCTGTCTCCCACCATGTTCTCCAGGTACCTTAGGGCACAAGCGCCACATGGCCAAACCTACAGTTTGTTGCTAGCCGTTGAGTTAACAAGGGTGATCTTATGGATGGGATTCACTCTCTGTAACCAGCTACTCTGCCTCTCCAAATTTTATTGGACTTTATCTACTAACGGGGTACCCGCTCCTCAGGGGCCTCTTTTGCTTCTTTCAGGTCACTATCAGGTAACCGGTACTCGCTCCTTGAAGGCCCATGTTCCCTGACTCGCTGCCTGCATCTATCTCCTCTTTAGCTTGGAAGAATTTGCTACAGATACCATCTGTGAGTACTGCCATCATCTACTCCTTAGAGCTGCTTCCCTGGAACCAGGTACTCGCTCCTCGAAGGACTGCTTCCGTTCCAGTGCTAGTGCCATCTCCAACGTGGAACTGCTGTGTGAGTCTCTCCGCTCCTAGGGATCTGGTACCCCTCGAGGGCCAGCTCTCCCTATCTCAGGGCTTCTCCATACTGGGGACTCTGTGAATGCTCTATTGTACTCATTCTCTCAGTTCTTTCCACTACAGCACTGCTGCCAGAGGAGCCACTGTTCCAGCACCCTGGGGAATACTAGCCCAGCCGGGCTCTACCTTCTACTGACTACTGCCACCTCTGGTCATTTCATAAACTGTCTAAAGAAAGATTTCATTTTTGCTGTGTGTCCTGAGCAGAGCCTGGCCTGTGGCCCCTCACGGGACTTCCCCCCGTGGGTGTGGTCAGTTGCCACAGTGTCCAAGGGTCCATCCAACCTCACTAATTAGATCACTGTGGTCCTAATGTTAAGCATTGATACGGAAGGTTATGAGTACATAAGTAATGTTG
Organism: Rhinatrema bivittatum; assembly: GCF_901001135.1. Classification (NCBI taxonomy): domain Eukaryota; kingdom Metazoa; phylum Chordata; class Amphibia; order Gymnophiona; family Rhinatrematidae; genus Rhinatrema; species Rhinatrema bivittatum. The sequence goes on along the minus strand of NC_042630.1, from coordinate 59,691,839 downwards.
CCATGGTCAGAAATGTCTTCCTGATTTCTGTGTTCGGCTACATAGGAACATAAGAGCATAAGATATGCTATACTGGAACAGACCAAGGGTCTGTAAAGCCTAATATTCTGTTTCCAACAGTTGCCAATCCAAATCACAAGTTCATGGCAATTACCCAAATGTTAAATAAATCTCAAGCTACTATTGCTTATTAATTAATAGCTGTTTATGCATTATCCTCTAGGAAGTTATCCAAACATTTTAAAACCCAACTTCCGTAACCACATCCTCTGGCAATGAATTCCAGAGCTTAACTATGTGCTGAGTGAAAAAGAATTTTTCATGGAGTGCCACCTAGTCCTTCTAGTATCTTAGAGAGTAAATAACTGATTTTACATTAACTTGAAAGTCCTTTCATGATTTGTAGACGTCTATTATATCCCCCTTCAGTCGTCTCTTATCCAAACTGAACAGTCCTAACTTCTTTAGCTTTTCCTCATAGGACAGCTGTTCCATGCCACATCATTTTGGAAGCCCTTCTCTGCACTTTCTCCAGTGCAACTATATCTTTTTTTAGATGCAACAATCAGAATTATAAACAGAATTCAAGGTACAGTCTCACCATGGAGAGATACAGAGGCATTATGATATCCACCGTTTTATTTGCCATTCCCTTCCTAATAATTCCTTACATTCTGTTTGCTTTTTTGATCGCCAAAGCACACAGAGCTAATGATTTCAATGTATTATCAACTATGACTCCTAGATCTCGTTCCTGGGTGGTAACTCCTAAGATAGAACCTAACATTGTGTTACTATAGCATGGGTTATTTTTCCCTATATACATCACTTTGTACTTGTCCACATTAAATTTCATCTGCCATTTGGAAGCCCAATTTTCCAGTCTCGTAAGGTTCTCCTGCAATTTATCACAATCCACTTGAGATTTAACTACTCTGCATAATTTTGTGTCATCTACAAATTTAATCACCTCACTCATTGTACCCCTTTCCAGATCATTTATAAATATATTAAAAAGCACTTGTCCATCATGAAATTCTGAGCTGCTTCTCATCAGAGGTCCATCAAGCTAGGTTTTGATTTGGGCCTCCCTGGATTTGACTGAGAAAAACAGATATCTGCCATGGTTGAGTTTTGTAGTTTTATATTCTGGCTTTGCAATCTGAATAACTCATTTCAGTTTCTATTATAACCCTGACATTGAATTAAAAATCACATACTCTTTATGAGCGGCATGTTTCTTGTTTTTTGAAATCATGATCATAGGTTTTAATTACAGTATGAATTTAAAATCAACAAAAATATCCAACTTTCCCTCAAATCCCATCAAAATAGGAGGCAACATTTTGTAAGGCACCTCAAATCAATGTACTTGAGTATGTTAATTTACTGTATTTAAAAAAGAAAATGTCTTGCTGTTTGCTATACTTCTATGAGTTAAATAATAACCCAAGTGCTATGCCCATTCTCTATCTCTGGGTGGGTTTACATGCCCATTCCATACCCTATGCCATACCTTTTTCACGTGATGCGAGATGTCCATGCATCAGTACTTGTGCGTGTATATGGAAAGTTTATGAACTTGGATGGACGCGCATGTGCTAGATCTGCATGCATTTTTGCTTCTTAGTGCACAAATCTCTTCTAAAATTCACCTTTAAAAGATTTTTTAAAAGACTAATAAATGAGGAAGATAACTTGGAATGATTTATGGTTTGCATTCTTGGGACAGACAGCTCCTTCTTCTACCAAGGCTTGCAGATTTCAAATTGGCCAGTTAATAAAGTTTGCCAACACTTCTGGGACCTGATCAATGGATTGAGAGGGGCTTTACAGATAAATGCATGCAAGGATTTTCTACAAATTGTTGGTCATGAATTACTTTGCTGCCTTTAAGAATGTGTTTAATTTTATAAAATCTGGATTGCTATCCTGCTTAATTGTTTAATAAGGCAAAAGTAGAGGACCCAGTAAACAACTGATTCCTTTGAGCTGAACAGTGCATGTAGTGAAAAAGCATATTTGATGAATTGAAATTTGGACAATGAATATCTTTAGGTAGAAATCATTTGCATGATGTTTGCACATTTTATTAAGGCAGAACTAGGAAATCTAGCACAAGAAAGATCCATCTACTCTGATCATTTCCTCTACTCTGTGCCTCAGCCATTCTGCAGATCTTACTTCATAAGAACATAAGAAATTGCCATGCTGGATCAGACCAAGGGTCCATCAAGCCCAGCATCCTGTTTTCCACAGGGGGCAAACCAGGCCACAAGAACCTGTCAATTACCCCAAAACTAAAAGATCCAATGCTCCTGATGCAATTAATAGCTGTGGCTATTCCCTAAGTAAACTTGATTAATAGCAGTTAATGGACTTCTCCAAGAACTTATCCAAACCTTTTTTGAACTGAGTTACACTAACTGCACTAACCACATCCTCTGGCAACAAATTCCAGAGCTTTCATCTTCACATTCCCATCTCTCAGGATATCTCTGCCTGTCCTGTTATTCTTTAAATTCTGAGGATATTTTTTCCTGCTTACATTCCAAATGCATTTTTTTGTGAAAAATATTAGCCCTTGCCAGTATTTTCAGGAAATTCAACAATTTTGTTAGATGAAGATGGAATATTCTCTTGTAATGTGAAATTAACTATGTGAGATATGTCCAATAATTAAATTATAGTAAAATATTGGCCTGAAAACTGCCTCCCCATAACCCAGTTAAAAGCAAACCTGGAATTGCACAGCATGCCAGGATAAGTGGAAGCACTCCCACAGGCATATTTTTTTTTGTCAGATTAGAAACAAATGCTCCTATATCATGAGGTCTGTTTTACAACAGCACGTTATGGGATGAAGGTCAAAGAAATGACTTGGATCAAGTATACAATTTTTCAAGAATCACCTTTCAGTAAGTTATTCAGTAAACTTTTATTTTGGAACATCCCAAAGTATTGGGGATGTGTTCCTGGAACATATTTTATTTATTTAATTAGTTTCCTATTTGATTTATATTCCACCTATCAGACACTAAAAGAGTGCTTCAAGTCCCCCCACTACCACCAGCACTGGAAGATCCATGTATGGGTAATGTCTCAGCAGTTCCTTGTTGTGCCGAGGTAGAAGGATGGTTACTCATTCATATACAGCTGAATATTAAATCGGCCATGCATACAAGTTCCGGTTTTCTAAAGGGCCCGGCCATGCGCTTAACTGCTGATAGGCGCACAAGTGCTGAACCCTTAAAAAGGGGTGGGCTGCAGTGCATGGTCTGGATGGGGAGGGGCGGGGGGCAGGGACAGCACCACTGTACGCTGGCAGCCAGCCAGAGCATGCAACTTACATCAGCTGAAGAAAGTTCAAAAACAAAAAATAAAGATTAGATAAGAAGGGTTTAGGGGGTGGGGAGGAGAGGAGAGGGGAAGAGGGAGGGAGTTTAGGTAGGGGGTAGGGAAGTTCCCTCCCAGTTCGCTCGTTAATTGGAGCAGACTGGGAGGGAACGGGAGAAGGCCCAATTTCGCCGCCGCACATAATTTACTAACCCCCACTGCGTGTGCCGCCCGCACATACGCACATAGATTATAATATACGGCACGCATGTGCACGCAGCCCACAGATTTTGTAATGTGCACGCCGGCGCACGCACGTTATAAAATCTGCACATCCATGTGTGCTAGGGATGTGCAGCAGGGACGGATTCATCCGATTTGGTATTCGTATTCGTTGGGACCCAAATCCATTGCATCTGTTTTCAGGGGACCCCGATTTGTCCATTAGTTATATATGTATTTGTTTCCCTTTAAAGTTTAAAAAACTCCATCCCAACCCTTTAAATTTAATTAACTACAATCCCTCACCCTCCTGCCCCCCCCCCCCCCGAAGACTTACCAAAAGTCCATGGTGGTCCAGCGGGGGTCCTGGAGCGATCTCCTGCACTCAGGCCGTCGGCTGCCAGTATTCAAAATGGCACCGCTAGCCTTTGCCCTTATATGTCACAGGGCTACCGGTGCCATTGGTCGGCCACGGTCACATAGTAGGAGAACTGGAGTCCCCCCCAAGACTTGCCGAAAGTCCCCGGTTGTCCAGCGGGGGTCCTGGAGCGATCTCCTGCACTCGGGCCGTTGGCTGCTGGTATTCAAAATGGCGCCGATAGCCTTTACCCTTGCTATGTCACAGGGGCTACCAGTGCCATTGGTCGGCCCCTGTGACATAGTAAGGGCAAAGGCTATCGGCGGCATTTTGAATACCAGCAGCCAATGGCCCAAGTGTAGGAGATCGCTCCAGGACCCCCGCTGGACCACCAGGGACTTTTGGTAAGTCTTTGGGGGGGGGAGGGGGTTCAGGAGGGTGGGGGTTCTATTTGGTCATGATATGTTGCATTTGTGGGGGTTCACCATACGTTTCGGGACCCTTACAAATTCAACAAATAGGGTCCTATACGTTGTGGATTGTGCATTCATTCATAATGAATGCACATCCCTAATGTGTGCATGCCAGGGACAGCACGCACCTTTTAAAATCTATCTCATAGTAAACAGATGAAGTTATAAGTGAGAGGTCTGCCTGGGAGGAGAGAATATCCCTCTGGCTAGGACCCAGAGCGATATGAAGGTCCTTGTAGACCATGGATCCCACTCTCTGGTGGGAACTGATGGAGAGAGGGATCTGGCTATAGGGGTGTGCATTCATTTCCTACGTATTGGTAATCTGCAACATATAGGGCCATATTCATTGTATTCGTGGGGAAGCAAAACGTATCGCGATTCCCCACACATACAACGAATCTTCACCAAATTATTCGGCCGTCTAAAGGAGTGAATTTAAACAAACCCCCCAACCTCCTGACCCCCCCAATGCTTACCAAAACTCCCTGGTGGTCAAGCGGGGGGTCTGGGAACCATCTCCTGCACTCATGCCCTCGGCTGCCGGTATTCAAAATGGTGCCGATAGCCTTTGACCTTACTATGACACAGGGGCTACCGGTGCCATTGGTCAGCCCCTGTCACATGGTAGGAGCAATGGATGGCCGGCACCATCTTGTGCTCCTACCATGTGACAGGGACTGACAAATGGCACTAGTAGCCCCTGTGACATAGTAAGGGCAAAGGCTATTGGTGCCATTTTAATTACTGGCAGCCAACGGCCCGAGTGCAGGAGATTGCTCCCAGACCCCCGCTGGACCACCAGGGATTTTTGACAAGTCTTGGGGGACCCTCATGACCCCCACAAGGCTTTCCAAAAGTCCCTGGTGGTCCAGTGGGGATCCGGGAGCGACCTCCTGCACTCCGGCTGTTGGCTGCCAGTATTCAAAATGGTGCCAATAGCCTTTGCCCTCACTATGTCACAGGAGCCAACCAATGGCACCAGTAGCCCCTGTGACATAGTGCGCGCAAAGGCTATTGGTGTCATTTTGAATACTGGCAGCTGATGGCCTGAGTGCAGGAGGTCGCTCCCGGACCCCGCTGGATCACCATGGACTTTTGGCAAGTCTTGTGGACGTCAGGGTGGTCCACCAAATCCATTGTATCTGTTTTCGGGGACCCCGATTTGTCCATTAGTTACATATGTATTTTTTTTCCCTTTTAAGTTTAAAAAACTCCATCCCAACCCTTTAAATTTAATTAACTACAATCCCTCACCCTCCTGACCCCCCCCCCCCCCAACACTTGCCAAAAGTCACTGGTGGTCCAGCGGGGGTCCTGGAGCGATCTCCTGTACTCGGCTGGCCATCCATTGCTCCTACCATGTGACAGGGGCCGACAAATGGCACCGGTAGCCCCTGTGACATAGTAAGGTCAAAGGCTATCGGCACCATTTTGAATACCGGCAGCCAAGGGTGTGAGTGCAGGAGATGGCTCCTGGACCCCCCGCTAGACCACCAGGGAGTTTTGGTAATTCTTGGGGGGGTCAGGAGGGTGGGAGGTTGTAGTTAATTCAATTTTAGCTGGGAAATGAATAAGAATTAACGCATGAACATATCTGGGGCCCCCTTGCCGAATGCAACATATCTGCCCCCCCCCCCGCGACAAATACAAATGTCAAATGCAACTTATGGTGTCCCTCTGCACATCCCTATCTGGCAATGGCTTTCAATCAAACCATTTCCTTTGATGGGGAGGAAAGACTTGAGGGTACAATTTTAAAAAAAGCACGAGCACGTACTTTTGTTCGCACACCAGGCGCAAACAAAAGTACGCCAGATTTCAATAGATACGCACGTAGCCACGCGTATCTTTTGAAATCTGTGGTCGGCACGTGCAATGGGGTGCACATTTGTGCACCTTGCGCTTGCCGAGCCCTGCACGCGCTGCCCGATCCCTCCGAGGCCGCTCCAAAATTGGAATGGCCTCGGAGGGAACTTTCCTTCTGCCTCCCCCCAACTTCCCCTCCTTCCCCTACCTAACCCACCCCCCCAGCCCTATCTAACCCCCCTCACCTTTGTTGGCAAAGTTACGCCTGCTCGAGGCAGGCGTAATTCACACGCGCCAGTTACCCTCTTCCTCGCCATCATCCGACCTAGGGGCTGGTCCGGAGGCCTCGGCCACGCCCCCCCAGAACCCCCCCCAGGCCGGAACACCCCGAACATCGCGCCGCCCCTGACTCGCCCCCTGATACGCCCCCCTAGTAAAGCCCCGGGACTTACGCACATCCCGGGGCTTGCGCGCGCCGCCGATCCTATGCAAAATAGGCTCGGCACGCGCAGGAGTTTTTTTTAATGGTTATGCGCTTAACTTATGCATGTAACCCTTTTAAAATCCAGCCCTTGATGTATAGTGACGAGTTAATAGGTGGCATCATTCAGAAAACAATGTAAGGAGCAGAAGATGTGTGCATTTCTTTTCCACCTGCTGGTAAAGAGTGCAGCACAATGCAGCATGGTAGGTTGACTATCAGGAAAGTTAGAAGGAGATTAGATTACCCTTGCAATGGCTTTATTTATTTATCAGGATTTCAGGAATTGTGTAGGAGGCTCCTGAGTGGCAGGAATGTGGGAGAATCTCTCATAATAACTGACCGTTGCACTTTGGACCAGTTAGCACAGTGGATGCTGATGTACAAAATGTACACCTGTCAAAGACCCCACACTCCATTTATAAAGGGTTTTTATGCTGAGTATTTTCCTTATTGTTACCTGAGAGAATGCAATGTAAAATGCAATTTTACTCTTCCCACGAAAACAATTGTGGACCTAATTGTGCAGTATATAAAAAACTATAAATAAACAAATAAATAAATAAATAGGTTGGAAATATATTAAATCAGCCTCATTTTAATTGATAATCATGCCATTTGCGACTGTGTCAGAGATCGCGTGCTGGCAGTTGGCCGGCGCAAAATGTAAAATAAAAATGTTTTGGGGGTTAGAGTAGGGCTAGGGGGGAGAAAGGTTAGGGGAAGGGGTGGGGAGGTCAGGTTAGCGGAGAGGGAATGGGGAAGGCAGCGTGGCTTGGCGCGCACAAGGTGCACGCCGACCCCTGATTTTATAACTTGCAAGCGCCTGCACATGCAAGTTATAAAATTGTGTGTACATGTGTGTGCACCTGGTAGCGGGTGCACATGTACGCTAGCATGTACCTTTTTAATATCTACCCCTTAATGTTTATCAGGACTGATTGTTTTCTTGATCATGAGTATTAATTTAGAAATTTAAAAATAAAGACGAGCTTGGGTTTTACTAAATTTTCAGCAAATTTCATTTTGACTCTTCTTTTACAGCCCAGAATACTGATAAACCAAGAAACATCATTGGAGGGTTTATTCTAAGACTAATTATGTCATTTCTAAGAGTTCTTGGTTCTTCTTTACTGTTTCCTGAATTTTACTTTTTTCAGGGCATTTTTCACTTCTTGATTTCTCAGACTGTAAATTATTGGGTTTAGCATTGGGATTAAAACTGTGTAGAGTAAGGAGAACAGTTTGTCTAGGTCTGGTGAATACATTGAAGGTGGTCTCAGGTACATGCAGCTCAGAGACCCAATGAAGACACTAACCACAATGAGGTGGGAAGAACAGGTGGAGAATGCTTTACATCTCCTGTTTGTAGATTGGATTTTCAGAATGGCTTTTATGATACAGATATACGATATCAGGATTAGTACAGAGGGCGAGAGAACTCCAATCATCCCTTCAAAAAGAATAAGGGTTTCAAGGTCATACAGATCACTGCAGGAGAGTTTTAGCAGAGCATTGGGGTCACAGAAGAAATGGTTAATTAAATGGGAGCTACAGAAAGAAAAATTAGATATCAAAACTTCTACAGGAACAGCTTCAAGAGAGCCAGCTATCCAGGAAGCTGATACAAGCAAGGCACATATTTTCTTATTCATCATAAGCACATAATGCAAGGGGTAACAGATCGCCACATAGCGGTCATAGGCCATGGCAGTGAGAAGTAAGAATTCTGTAGCCATGAAAATCATGAAAAAGTATAGTTGAGTCATACATAGAAAAAAGGAAATGCATGTGTTTCCTGTAAAGAGATTGTTCAGTAAAGTCGAGAGAGTGATCGAAGTGCTACAAATATCTATGAGGGACAAGTTACTGAGGAAGAAGTACATGGGTGTGTGGAGATGATGATCTGTCCACATTAATGTTAAGAAGCCAAGGTTCCCCAGCATAGAGAGAAGGAAGGCCAGCAAAACTATTACCGAAATGAGGATTTGCTGGTGTGAATGGTCAGAAAATACCAGAAGAATAAATTCTGTGGTCGAAGTCTCATTTTCCATCTTCATGTTTCATTCATCCTAGTCTGTTGGAATATTACAGAACAGAGACATAATCACTAACATGAAATATAAAAAACTATATTTTGTAGCATACCGCTAGTCACATGCATGCATTCAGTGCAGACAGGGGAGTATGAACTAATCAAAAGAAATGGCTTAGAAACTAAGCGCTAAACAAATTATTATTCAAAACATAAAATGGTTTTCAGAAAGTGAAGAGCAGGAATGTAAAGGGGAAAGAGGCAGGGAAAGTAGATAAGGTGATGAAGGCTCCTTCAACATAAGCATTGGTTCAAGATGCTTTGGCAGGAAGAAAAATGTCACAGATGAATTCTCTATGCCCCTCCAGCCATAGTAAACCAGGGGCTACTGGTGGAAGAAGCAGCAGGTTCTTCCACCAGTACCACCCAAGTTCTTCCACCAGACTCCCAAGCCCCATCAACTGAATGGCTACCGGTGCCATTGGTCGACCCCTGTGTCATAATGAGCGCAAAGGCTATCGGCACCATTTTGAATACTGGCAGCTGATGGCCCGAGTGCAGGAGGTCACTCCTGGACACACGCTGGACCACCATGGAGTTTTGGCAAGTCTTGTGTGGGTCAGGAGGATCCCCCCAACTTCCCAAGCCCCTACCCTAATCTCCCTTCCACTTCCCCTGTCCTATCCTACCCTACCCCTATCCCTATCCTAGCCCTCCCCCATTTCTTTAACTCACATTTTGCCCCTGCCTCGGAGGGTGCTGGTGCGCAATCCCCCAGCACAGCAGAAAATGGCCGATGTACCAGCACCTCTAGCCCCTCCCCACCCCCTGGACTACTCACCTCGCCCCCTGGACCACCCCTTTTTCAAGCCCCAGGACATACACGTGTCCTGAGGTTTACATGTGTGGCCGGGCCAATTACGTAAGGCCCAGCCAGGCATGTAAACCCCAGGATTTACATGTGCCAAGGTTTGAAAATCTACCCCATTGTGTAGAGCGGACTGTGAGGGAAATGGGGAAGGCCCCAATGCGTTGTCGCACGAATTCCCTAAATTATTCCCTCCCTTGTACACGCCGACCCAAAATATTTTATACCATGGACATGTGCATATGTTTTGAAAATCTCCCCAATATGTTTTTGGCCTGCACAACTCTACATGTCATAGAGTCATAAAACTGGCTCTTTTATGTTTAGTGATATTCATAACATTCGTTTATCTTATCTATTACCTCTTTGGTTCTTGGTCACTCTCTCTCTTATATGCTTATAAAAGAAGTTTTATATGTTCCTCTATTCTGTTTGGACATTTGCTTGTCTAGTTGCCCTGCTTGACTTCCCTAATGATAGAAATTAACCTTGCATTCCTTGTTTAACATTAGCAAAGAGAAAAAATACTCATAGGCAACAGAACTGAAAATATGAATTGTATGGCCTGTTCCATGCATGCACGTAGTGACTTATGTTTCATGCAATGCACTCAGTCAACTGACCTTCAAATCATCTACAGAAGGGATTGTTTTAAAATAAAGTTGTATTCAATACTACCTTCAAGGACCATGCTCAGTCTGTGATGACGGCATGGAGGGAGTGTCTAGCTACACAGAATCCGATTGTTTCCCTAAATATTTATGTCTCTTCACTTTGCTCCTCTATGCACTACCAATTTCATACTCTCCTCAGAATCCACTCCCTTTGGCTTTGGATACCTGCCACCACTTTCCTCTTGCTGCTTTTTCCTCGTCACTCCTCAAAATCGCTAATACTTGCTCATTATATCCTCACCATTGATACTCTCATGTTATGTTACACCGCTTATGTTTCTTCATTTCAAGTTTCTATGAATGCAGCACAAGATCCCCTGTCCACGTGCACAAAGTTTTGAACACCTTCTAATTACAAAAATGCAAGCTCTGTGGCATGTGTCAAACTTATAGCAAGTTGCCTAATTATAAGCAAACCCTGACTCAGTTCTCATAGAGTTTGGCACTCAGGTTTGGATGACATCCATATCCTACTTGCCTCCCATGAGTATGTCATATGATATATTTTTTGGAATGATTATTGATTTGTCATGCTTTCCTACAGTATAGACCATAAAGTGCAATTCATGTGTGTGATGCACATGCCGTTATGTTATAAGGAATCTTATGCCTGTCACACACTTATATGAGATGTCTTAGATAGTTATTTGTTTGTATTATTTTAGATAATGAACGTTAGATTGTACATCATCTGGTGCTAAGGCTTAGGCAATGAATACATTTTAAGATAAAAAAGATAAATATGAAAGAAATTATCAGGGTTTGACTTACTGTATTTAGAGGTTCCACTTGTCAACTTCTCAATCACAGACTGTGAAAGGGATAGAATAGTGAATATGAAAGCAGAGAGTTTTATTTTCTTTATTTAAATCTTTTTATATTATCCATTCTTCTAATGAGGAGCAGAAGGTAACATTTATTTTTCAGAAACAATTGACTTTTAAACACAAAGTTCAAGCCTGTAAAAGACAGTGAATAAATCTAATTATTGCCATTTTTTGCCATTTTATAGGTAGTCATTTGCATATTTGAAAATTTTTTATTACAATTTATTTCTAAAAACCTTATTATAGTCCTTCCTGATGATGGGAAAGCATTCCATGATGTTGGGGAAATGATAGAAAATGCTTGCATACAGGTAGACTGAAGTTTGTAGTCTTGTGCTGAGGGGACAAATGTTAGATTAGTGTCCAGTGAAAGCAGCGCTCATGCAGGGGCACAAAATGTGAAATTATCTGCCAAGGAACAAAGATTTTCAATTGTCAGTTGCGTATGTTCAGTAGTTAACCTCTTAAATTCATGACTGCATTTATTAGATAACTAGTGTAACCTCTGAAAGGAAAGAGTTACAGAATATGTTTCTCATATCCCAAAACCCGTTAAAAGCCCAGCGGCAGAATTTTGATTCAACCACATGGCATGAATTTGGGAGGTCAGCGTGCAGGCTGTATGATCCTTCAGTGCCGTCACGTCTGTCCAAATTACTTCGTTGCCTGCCTTAGACCAAAGCTGATCCTTCATTCCCTCACTTCTTTGTGTCTAGGAACCATCTTATTTTATCGCATTTTTTCTTATTTTCTGCTGCTGTCACTGCCTCCAACACGTCTTCTGGAAAGATTTTCCAAGTAGCCCCATTCTTATCTGTGAGACTTCTTTTCTGTTGTTACTTTTATTTCTATCCCTGTTGGAGTCTCACATTGTGACTTCTGGGTCTACAGTCCATATCCCTTGCCCCCGCTCCATCTGTGTCCGGTTTTTCATTGGAAACGTGTGTGGATGTATCTGAAAATTAAGTATGCACAGATAGTCTGCTACTCTGACTCAAACAGACCCCAGGAATGCTTATGATTTATGTGGCAAAATTGCATGTGTAGTGCCTTATGGGCAATGCATATATAATAAAGATTTTACCAGCAATGCAGGATGCAATTTCAAATTTTCCTTCTTGTTTTCTAACTCCCTATGAGATCCATCCTTATTAAAAGGTTTTGTTCTAATTTTGATTCTTATGATGTTTATATCAAAAAAAGTAATTATAAAACAATACAGTTATATATATTGTACAATTATTTTATACACTTTGCATTTCCTATATACTACAAAAGGTTTTAATATTATATATAATCATTCATTTGATCATTGAATAATGAAGCTAAAAATGTATCCGTATTCCTTGATCTATGTAGTTAAATATACTTAATAATGAAATTAAATTATTCATGAGAAAGATAATTATGAATTGGCTTACGATTTACATTCATGGAGTGGAGCAGCTTCTTCTTCCATGAAGACTCACAGATTTGAAGTTGGCCTGTTAATAAAGATCGTCAGAACTTCTGGGACCTAATCAATTGATCACAAGGGAATACACAGAGAACAGGACTCCAAAGACAGTCAGCTAAATGTATGTGTTGCATTAACTTTGTTTAAGTTTGTTTCTTTGGGCTGAGGGTGTTTAGTTTTAAGCTAAAACACTGGGGTAATCTGCAAGGAGCAGTGATCCAACCCCAGACTGTACTGAAATGATTGCATTGTGCTTCTAAGGAAGGCAAGGAGGTAACAACCCTAAACTGAAGGCATGGGGGTAACCTGCAGAGAGTGGCACTTACAATCTGAACCAGAACATACGGGAAAACCTCCACAGAGCAGCAGGTCCTAAACTGAAGGCATGGGGGTAACCTGCAGAGAGTGGCACTTACAGTCTGAAACAGAACATACGGGATAACCTTCACAGAGCAGCAGGTCCTAAACTGAAGACATGGGGGTAACCTGCAGAGAGTGGCACTTACAGTCTGAAACAGCACATACGGGATAACCTCCACAGAGCAGCAGGTCCTAAACTGAAGGCACGGGGGTAACCTGCAGAGAGTGGCACTTACAGTCTGAAACAGAACATACGGGATAACCTCCACAGAGCAGCAGGTCCTAAACTGAAGGCATGGGGGTAACCTGCAGAGAGTGGCACTTACAGTCTGAAACAGGACATATATGGGATAACCTTCACAGAGCAGCAGGTCCTAAACTGAAGACATGGGGGTAACCTGCAGAGAGTGGCACTTACAGTCTGAAACAGAACATACGGGATAACCTTCACAGAGCAGCAGGTCCTAAACTGAAGACATGGGGGTAACCTGCAGAGAGTGGCACTTACAGTCTGAAACAGAACATACGGGATAACCTCCACAGAGCAGCAGGTCCTAAACTGAAGGCATGGGGGTAACCTGCAGAGAGTGGCACTTACAGTCTGAAACAGAACATATATGGGATAACCTTCACAGCGCAGCAGGTCCTAAACTGAAGACATGGGGGTAACCTGCAGAAAGTGGCACTTACAGTCTGAAACAAAACATACGGGATAACCTCCACAGAGCAGCAGGTCCTAATCTGAAGACATGGGGGTAACCTGCAGAGAGTGGCACTTACAGTCTGAAACAGAACATACGGGATAACCTCCACAGAGCAGCAGGTCCTAAACTGAAGACATGGGGGTAACCTGCAGAGAGTGGCACTTACAGTCTGAAACAGAACATACGGGATAACCTCCACAGAGCAGCAGGTCCTAAACTGAAAACATGGGGGTAACCTGCAGAGAGTGGCACTTACAATCTGAAACAGAACATACGGGATAACCTCCACAGAACAGCAGGTCCTAAACTGAAGACATGGGGGTAACCTGCAGAGAGTGGCACTTACAGTCTGAAACAGAACATACGGGATAACCTTCACAGAGCAGCAGGTCCTAAACTGAAGACATGGGGGTAACCTGCAGAGAGTGGCACTTACAGTCTGAAACAGAACATACGGGATAACCTCCACAGAGCAGCAGGTCCTAAACTGAAGGCACGGGGGTAACCTGCAGAGAGTGGCACTTACAATCTGAAACAGAACATACGGGATAACCTTCACAGAGCAGCAGGTCCTAAACTGAAGGCACGGGGGTAACCTGCAGAGAGTGGCACTTACAGTCTGAAACAGAACATACGGGATAACCTCCACAGAGCAGCAGGTCCTAAACTGAAGACATGGGGGTAACCTGCAGAGAGTGGCACTTACAGTCTGAAACAGAACATACGGGATAACCTTCACAGAGCAGCAGGTCCTAAACTGAAGGCATGGGGTAACCTGCAGAGAGTGGCACTTACAGTCTGAAACAGAACATACGGGATAACCTTCACAGAGCAGCGGGTCCTAAACTGAAGACATGGGGGTAACCTGCAGAGAGTGGCACTTACAGTCTGAAACAGAACATACGGGATAACCTCCACAGAGCAGCAGGTCCTAAACTGAAGGCATGGGGGTAACCTGCAGAGAGTGGCACTTACAGTCTGAAACAGAACATACGGGATAACCTCCACAGAGCAGCAGGTCCTAAACTGAAGACATGGGGGTAACCTGCAGAGAGTGGCACTTACAGTCTGAAACAGAACATACGGGATAACCTCCACAGAGCAGCAGGTCCTAAACTGAAGGCATGGGGGTAACCTGCAGAGAGTGGCACTTACAGTCTGAAACAGAACATATATGGGATAACCTTCACAGAGCAGCAGGTCCTAAACTGAAGACATGGGGGGTAACCTGCAGAGAGTGGCACTTACAGTCTGAAACAGAACATACGGGATAACCTCCACAGAGCAGCAGGTCCTAAACTGAAGACATGGGGGTAACCTGCAGAGAGTGGCACTTACAGTCTGAAACAGAACATACGGGATAACCTCCACAGAGCAGCAGGTCCTAAACTGAAGCCAAGGGGTAACCTGCAGAGAGTGGCACTTACAGTCTGAAACAGAACATATATGGGATAACCTTCACAGAGCAGCAGGAACTAAACTGAAGACATGGGGGTAAACTGCAGAGAGTGGCACTTACAGTCTGAAACAGAACATACGGGATAACCTCCACAGAGCAGCAGGTCCTAAACTGAAGACATGGGGGTAACCTGCAGAGAGTGGCACTTACAGTCTGAAACAGAACATACGGGATAACCTCCACAGAGCAGCAGGTCCTAAACTGAAGGCATGGGGGTAACCTGCAGAGAGTGGCACTTACAGTCTGAAACAGAACATATATGGGATAACCTTCACAGCGCAGCAGGTCCTAAACTGAAGACATGGGGGTAACCTGCAGAAAGTGGCACTTACAGTCTGAAACAGAACATACGGGATAACCTCCACAGAGCAGCAGGTCCTAATCTGAAGACATGGGGGTAACCTGCAGAGAGTGGCACTTACAGTCTGAAACAGAACATACGGGATAACCTCCACAGAGCAGCAGGTCCTAAACTGAAGACATGGGGGTAACCTGCAGAGAGTGGCACTTACAGTCTGAAACAGAACATACGGGATAACCTCCACAGAGCAGCAGGTCCTAAACTGAAGACATGGGGGTAACCTGCAGAGAGTGGCACTTACAATCTGAAACAGAACATACGGGATAACCTCCACAGAGCAGCAGGTCCTAAACTGAAGACATGGGGGTAACCTGCAGAGAGTGGCACTTACAGTCTGAAACAGAACATACGGGATAACCTTCACAGAGCAGCAGGTCCTAAACTGAAGACATGGGGGTAACCTGCAGAGAGTGGCACTTACAGTCTGAAACAGAACATACGGGATAACCTCCACAGAGCAGCAGGTCCTAAACTGAAGGCACGGGGGTAACCTGCACAGAGTGGCACTTACAGTCTGAAACAGAACATACGGGATAACCTCCACAGAGCAGCAGGTCCTAAACTGAAGACATGGGGGTAACCTGCAGAGAGTGGCACTTACAGTCTGAAACAGAACATACGGGATAACCTTCACAGAGCAGCAGGTCCTAAACTGAAGGCATGGGGTAACCTGCAGAGAGTGGCACTTACAGTCTGAAACAGAACATACGGGATAACCTTCACAGAGCAGCGGGTCCTAAACTGAAGACATGGGGGTAACCTGCAGAGAGTGGCACTTACAGTCTGAAACAGAACATACGGGATAACGTCCACAGAGCAGCAGGTCCTAAACTGAAGGCATGGGGGTAACCTGCAGAGAGTGGCACTTACAGTCTGAAACAGAACATACGGGATAACCTCCACAGAGCAGCAGGTCCTAAACTGAAGACATGGGGGTAACCTGCAGAGAGTGGCACTTACAGTCTGAAACAGAACATACGGGATAACCTCCACAGAGCAGCAGGTCCTAAACTGAAGGCATGGGGGTAACCTGCAGAGAGTGGCACTTACAGTCTGAAACAGAACATATATGGGATAACCTTCACAGAGCAGCAGGTCCTAAACTGAAGACATGGGGGTAACCTGCAGAGAGTGGCACTTACAGTCTGAAACAGAACATACGGGATGACCTTCACAGAGCAGCAGGTCCTAAACTGAAGGCATGGGGTAACCTGCAGAGAGTGGCACTTACATTCTGAAACAGAACATACGGGATAACGTCCACAGAGCAGCAGGTCCTAAACTGAAGACATGGGGGTAACCTGCAGAGAGTGGCACTTACAGTCTGAAACAGAACATACGGGATAACCTCCACAGAGCAGCAGGTCCTAAACTGAAGCCATGGGGGTAACCTGCAGAGAGTGGCACTTACAGTCTGAAACAGAACATATATGGGATAACCTTCACAGAGCAGCAGGTCCTAAACTGAAGACATGGGGGTAACCTGCAGAGAGTGGCACTTACAGTCTGAAACAGAACATATATGGGATAACCTTCACAGAGCAGCAGGAACTAAACTGAAGACATGGGGGTAAACTGCAGAGAGTGGCACTTACAGTCTGAAACAGAACATACGGGATAACCTTCACAGAGCAGCAGGTCCTAAACTGAAGACATGGGGGTAACCTGCAGAGAGTGGCACTTACAGTCTGAAACAGAACATACGGGATAACCTCCACAGAGAAGCAGGTCCTAATCTGAAGACATGGGGGTAACCTGCAGAGAGTGGCACTTACAGTCCGAAACAGAACATACGGGATAACCTTCACAGAGCAGCAGGTCCTAAACTGAAGGCACGGGGGTAACCTGCAGAGAGTGGCACTTACCATCTGAACCAGAACATACGGGATAACCTCCACAGAGCAGCGGGTCCTAAACTGAAGACATGGGGGTAACCTGCAGAGAGTGGCACTTACAATCTGAAACAGAACATACGGGATAACCTCCACAGAGCAGCAGGACCTAAACTGAAGGCACGGGGGTAACCTGCAGAGAGTGGCACTTACAGTCTGAAACAGATCATACGGGATAACCTTCACAGAGCAGCAGGTCCTAAACTGAAGACATAGGGGCAACCTGCAGAGAGTGGCACTTACAGTCCGAAACAGAACATACGGGATAACCTTCACAGAGCAGCAGGTCCTAAACTGAAGACATGGGGGTAACCTGCAGAGAGTGGCACTTACAGTCTGAAACAGAACATACGGGATAACCTCCACAGAGCAGCAGGTCCTAAACTGAAGCCATGGGGGTAACCTGCAGAGAGTGGCACTTACAGTCTGAAACAGAACATATATGGGATAACCTCCACAGAGCAGCAGGAACTAAACTGAAGACATTGGGGTAAACTGCAGAGAGTGGCACTTACAGTCCGAAACAGAACATACGGGATAACCTTCACAGAGCAGCAGGTCCTAAACTGAAGGCATGGGGGTAACCTGCAGAGAGTGGCACTTACAGTCTGAAACAGATCATACGGGATAACCTTCACAGAGCAGCAGGTCCTAAACTGAAGGCATGGGGGTAACCTGCAGAGAGTGGCACTTACAGTCTGAAACAGAACATACAGGATAACCTCCACAGAGCAGCAGGTCCTAAATGAAGGCATGGGGGTAAACTGCAGAGAGTGGCACTTACAGTCTGAAACAGAACATACGGGATAACCTCCACAGAGCAGCAGGTCCTAAACTGAAGGCATGGGGGTAACCTGCAGAGAGTGGCACTTACAGTCTGAAACAGAACATACGGGATAACCTTCACAGAGCAGCAGGTGCTAAACTGAAGGCATGGGGGTAACCTGCAGAGAGTGGCACTTACAGTCTGAAACAGAACATACGGGATAACCTCCACAGAGCAGCAGGTCCTAAACTGAAGGCATGGGGGTAACCTGCAGAGAGTGGCACTTACAGTCTGAAACAGAACATATATGGGATAACCTTCACAGAGCAGCAGGTCCTAAACTGAAGACATGGGGGTAACCTGCAGAGAGGGGCACTTACAGTCTGAAACAGAACATACGGGATATCCTTCAAAGAGCAGCAGGTCCTAAACTGAAGACATGGGGGTAACCTGCAGAGAGTGGCACTTACAGTCTGAAACAGAACATACGGGATAACCTCCACAGAGCAGCAGGTCCTAAACTGAAGGCATGGGGGTAACCTGCAGAGAGTGGCACTTACAGTCTGAAACAGAACATATATGGGATAACCTTCACAGAGCAGCAGGTCCTAAACTGAAGACATGGGGGTAACCTGCAGAGAGTGGCACTTACAGTCTGAAACAGAACATACGGGATAACCTTCACAGAGCAGCAGGTCCTAAACTGAAGACATGGGGGTAACCTGCAGAGAGTGGCACTTACAGTCTGAAACAGAACATACGGGATAACCTTCACAGAGCAGCAGGTCCTAAACTGAAGGCATGGGGGTAACCTGCAGAAAGTGGCACTTAAAGTCTGAAACAGAACATATATGGGATAACCTTCACAGCGCAGCAGGTCCTAAACTGAAGACATGGGGGTAACCTGCAGAGAGTGGCACTTACAGTCTGAAACAGAACATACGGGATAACCTCAACAGAGCAGCAGGTCCTAAACTGAAGACATGGGGTAACCTGCAGAGAGTGGCACTTACAATCTGAAACAGAACATACGGGATAACCACCACAGAGCAGCAGGTCCTAAACTGAAGACATGGGGGTAACCTGCAGAGAGTGGCACTTACAGTCTGAAACAGAACTTACGGGATAACCTCCACAGAGCAGCAGGTCCTAAACTGAAGACATGGGGGTAACCTGCAGAGAGTGGCACTTACAATCTGAACCAGAACATACGGGATAACCTTCACAGAGCAGCAGGTTCTAAACTGAAGACATGGGGGTAACCTGCAGAGAGTGGCACTTACAGTCTGAAACAGAACATACAGGATAACCTTCACAGAGCAGCAGGTCCTAAACTGAAGGCACGGGGGTAACCTGCAGAGAGTGGCACTTACAGTCTGAAACAGAACATACGGGATAACCTCCACAGAGCAGCAGGTCCTAAACTGAAGACATGGGGGTAACCTGCAGAGAGTGGCACTTACAGTCTGAAACAGAACATACGGGATAACCTTCACAGAGCAGCAGGTCCTAAACTGAAGGCATGGGGTAACCTGCAGAGAGTGGCACTTAGAATCTGAAACAGAACATACGGGATAACCTCCACAGAGCAGCAGGTTCTAAACTGAAGACATGGGGGTAACCTGCAGAGAGTGGCACTTACAGTCTGAAACAGAACATACGGGATAACCTTCACAGAGCAGCAGGTCCTAAACTGAAGGCATGGGGGTAACCTGCAGAGAGTGGCACTTACAGTCTGAAACAGAACATACGGGATAACCTCCACAGAGCAGCAGGTCCTAAACTGAAGGCATGGGGGTAACCTGCAGAGAGTGGCACTTACAGTCTGAAACAGAACATACGGGATAACCTTCACAGCGCAGCAGGTCCTAAACTGAAGGCATGGGGTAACCTGCAGAGAGTGGCACTTAGAATCTGAAACAGAACATACGGGATAACCTTCACAGAGCAGCAGGTCCTAAACTGAAGACATGGGGGTAACCTGCAGAGAGTGGCACTTACAGTCTGAAACAGAACATACGGGATAACCTCCACAGAGCAGCAGGTTCTAAACTGAAGACATGGGGGTAACCTGCAGAGAGTGGCACTTACAGTCTGAAACAGAACATACGGGATAACCTCCACAGAGCAGCAGGTCCTAAACTGAAGGCATGGGGGTAACCTGCAGAGAGTGGCACTTACAGTCTGAAACAGAACATACGGGATAACCTCCACAGAGCAGCAAGTCCTAAACTGAAGACATGGGGGTAACCTGCAGAGAGTGGCACTTACAGTCTGAAACAGAACATACGGGATAACCTCCACAGAGCAGCAGGTTCTAAACTGAAGACATGGGGGTAACCTGCAGAGAGTGGCACTTACAGTCTGAAACAGAACATACAGGATAACCTTCACAGAGCACCAGGTCCTAAACTGAAGGCACGGGGGTAACCTGCAGAGAGTGGCACTTAGAATCTGAAACAGAACATACGGGATAACCTTCACAGAGCAGCAGGTCCTAAACTGAAGGCATGGGGGTCACCTGCAGAGAGTGGCACTTACAGTCTGAAACAGAACATACGGGATAACCTCCACAGAGCACCAGGTCCTAAACTGAAGGCACGGGGGTAACCTGCAGAGAGTGGCACTTACAGTCTGAAACAGAACATACGGGATAACCTCCACAGAGCAGCAGGTCCTAAACTGAAGGCATGGGGGTCACCTGCAGAGAGTGGCACTTACAGTCTGAAACAGAACATATATGGGATAACCTTCACAGAGCAGCAGGTCCTACCCTAAACACCTCGCTGGCCAGACTAGAAGGGTCATTTTAGTCTTTTTGTTTCCTGCCATTCTTTACTACATAACTATCTTGCTGTGGCCTGGAATTTGATAATGCAAATAATTGAGGACAAAAGCAGCGTATTGTCAAGTTTACAGAACAGATTTCTTTAAGATGCACAGTATGGGGTAGATTTTAAAAGGAGCGCATGCGACCTACATGTGCGCACGCTACCCGGCGCGCGCACATGTATGCCCGATTTTATAACATGCTCGCACAGGCACGCGCGTGTTCTAAAATCCTGGGTTGGCGCGTGCAAGGGGGTGTACAATTTTGCACCTTGCGCGTGCCGAGCCACGCTGCCTTCCCCCTAGCTTGACCTTTCCACCCCTTCCCCTAACCTTTCCCCCCCTCAGCCCTAATGTAATCCCCCCTGCCCTTTATCTTACCTTTTGTGCCTGCTGGCTGATAGCCAGCCCGCGATCCTGGGCACAGCGACAATGGTTGCTATGCCTGAAGGCTCCGGCCCTACCCCATCCCTTTTTGCAAGTCCCGGGACTTACACGCGTCCGAGGGCTTTATGCACATCGCCGAGCCTTTTAAAAATAGGCCCGGTGCATGGTAACCCCCCCCCCCCCCCCGCGCGTAAATCCACCTGGATTTACGCGCGTAGGGCTCTTAAAATCTGCCCCTATGTGTAGTGACAGTGCATGGTTTGATGAGAAATCAATTGCATGATATTTGTCCATTATTTTTTCAGGTAGAAGAAACAAAGGCATTCATATTAGGAATAATACGAATAAATTCATAATATCTATTCACATGAAATCTCAGATTGTTTTTGCATAAGGAAAGGCAAACATAGTATTTCTCAGTAATTCCAGAATCCTGCTAATTAACAGGAATGAGCATTTTAATTCAAAATTATAAGTGCTTATTCATGAGTTTGCTGATGTATTTGAGAACGATACCAATTTTCAGACAAAAACAAATTGGCAACAATCGTTCTAATCTGATATTACTGAGATGGATTTTCTACTTTGTAAACAGAATCAAAGAATTTCACACAGATAAATGTGGGGGCACTTATTGGATGACCCCTGGTGATGGACTCACAAAGTGTTGCATGTTACTGTTGTGGCAGATCCGCGACTGGCCTACTTACCTCTGGCCCTGGCTCCAGGACCCGGCCCATTCTTCCTGGCAGCAGTAGCTAGCCACTTGCACTCCCTCACCCCTGCTTCCTCCTTGGTCTCTCTCTGTCCTTCTGCGAGCTCCTCTGGCTCTCCCTGTTCTTTCATGGACTTCTCCATTTCCTGGTGGGTCTTCCCATGTAGGATGCGGGGTGACGCTGCCATCCAGCAGACTGCTTCCTCCTAGGTGCGTGCTTCTTCCACTTTTAAAGGATATGTGGCAGGAATCCTACCCACAGCCCCAGAGGATGACATCATCTGGTCCTGCTACTTAAGGCAGGGTCCGCCATACATTCCTTCCCTTTGCAACAGGTCTCCACACTTGTCGTGTGCTCATTGCTCATTCTAGTTCCTGACATCATTCCTGGTTCCTGTTCCTGACTTCGTTCCTGGTCCCAGTTCCTGGAGTCACTTGTTCTTGTTTCTGGCCCGTCCTTGGCGCCTGGGCTTCTGGATCCCTGCCTTGTCCGGACCTCTTTAGGTCCCTCTGATACCTCTGCTGGTCCCTGGCTACTTGCTACAAAATCCACTGGCAGTAGTTTGACAGAGGCCTGCCTAAGACCAGCCAGCTCCGGCACCCAAGGGCTCAACCTGCGGGAAATGTGGGCTGGTATTGGTGAAGCTCCAGTTGGTCTCCGTCTCCTAGTCTGCTCCACCTCCTGATGGTGGGGAACCGTGGGGCTTACCCTACAGGTAGCATCAACCCCACCTCGGGCCAAGGGTCCAGCATCAGCACAACACAACGGGGTTGAGAATTAGTACAAGTTTGAAACTTATGTGCAGTAACAATGTTCATCAAGGATGCAACTATAGCTAATATATATTCGCACATCTTTCATATCCATGCAAAGGTCAATCATCTTAATAATAAAAGCAAACCAAACTAAAATGTAGATTGTATCTCAGATTTACATAGCTGTTGCTTTGATTCAGAAATGGTTGAATATTCCAGGTGAAAACTCTTGAGGTGTTTCCTTGGGAAAAATAAATATGCACGGGGGGCACAGGTTTGTCGATGAATGTGAATGTCCAAGGAGAGGGGAACAAGATAATGAAGGGAATATACTAGGGGTCGGGGCCTAGGTAAGAAATACACTTAAAGTGTCTGGGATGCCAATTTACCTTCTTTAATCACAGGGATATACATAGAAACAAATGTTTTGTTTTGTTTTTTTGAGGGGGAGGGGAGGTTCTTTAGATTTTAGTTCATTTATTGTTTATTTAAACAAACATTAAACAAAAAAAATTAAAGAAATGCCCCTGATCCCTCATGGCCTCTCCTTCCCCTGCCCTCCAGACCCTGTTTAAGCCTTTCAAAGGGGTCTCCTATCGAGAAAGGGTAAGTGTGGTCTCTGGTTGTTCTTTCCTGCTGGATCCCATCCTACAATAACCCCATGAGGTCCTGCCAGTGGTGCCAGGCTGTTTTATGCCAAAGGAGGGGCAGGAGCTACTTGGGATCACTCCTGCCCCTTTCTTTCTCTAAGCAAAGTCATACTTAGTCCATAGGGATTTTCTTTTCCACTGAGAAAGCATGTGTGCTGTCTGTTAAGGTCATTCACTGTTTGCAAAATGAAACATATCCAGACAATTTTATAAATGAATCTATTTTGGTTCTGTTGCAGTGAACTAAACCTGAAATAGACTCATTTGTCACATTTTATCCATTTGGGTAAAAGAATGCAAATCCCTTTAAAGGACAGGAAGCCGTGAAATTGCCAACTTTTTTCATATGAACATAGAAAATGCCATGCTGGGTCAGACCAAGGATATAATTTTCTGAATTCCACATTTATTTATTCAATTAATTTATAAGTATTTGGGTAACTACCTTTCTCTAAAATAGCATAATATGACTAAAATCAACATATCAGTTTCTTTAACAATAGTAGTAGCATAGATATTATTACATCAGGTGCTTTTTCATAGATGCTGAGCATAAGAACTAAGGTCTAGATTCATGAAAATGCTATAAATGTAGTGGAAATTATACCCCTGATAAAAAAAAAATGGGTGTGATTTGGAAAATTATTTGTTTTTATTTGTACAATGCAGTAGAGACTGCTTTGTAGTAGTCAACTCTTCATTTTGGTACCTTTCATTGATTCAAATGATAGAAATGTATCAGTCATAAATAATTTGCAGATAATTCCTCTGACTGTGTATGTAAAAGCAGCCCCCAAACCCACCCTGATTTGAAAGTGAATTTCCAACGTCCAGTGTCACATCGAGGCTAACATCACTGCGTTTGTACTGCAAGGAGGCATTGAAGTCTGCTCCCAATGCAGTTCCTTTAAACAGACTTGAAAAGGTTTCCAACACGTTAAGAAACATTGGAAATTCACAGATGATTATGTTGCATTTAACAATTGGTTATTTAAAAACAGTTGAAGTCTTGAGACACTGAATTGGCAAATGAACATATAAATTAGAATCAACAATAAGAGATTGAGTTATCTTCCCTAAATACAGTCCATGGTATCAACACAAGAATTGTTATGAACCATATTTTCCCCGAAGAAGCCTACAAAGGCATTTGTAGGGAAAGAGAGAATACAGGCTAAACAAGAAATAGAACAGGCACTACAGAAACATCATTGGGACAACAGTTATGTTAACAATTACAAAGCACCCTTTCTTGTAGACTGTGATTGAACTGTATGCCCTTTTTAATGAAGGTGTCTTCCATGTGACTCATTTACAATTCACAAAGTATCTTTATTGAAGTCCAGCTCTAGTGCAAGTGTTTCATTATAAGCACTCAGTATATATTTTGACAAGTTTTATGTTGATATTTATAAATGCTATACATGCATAACACTAAAGATGTTATGAACTCTGCCCGCGGGTTTTCCCCACGAGCAGGCTCACTTACCATGCTGTTTTCTTCGCCGACGCGACAGGATGCCACCGTCAGCCTGCCCACGCGGCCCAGAGGCCGCCCACGTCTCTCCTCTTCACTGCGGCCGGAGCCGCAGACTTTCCAGCTTTCTTCGGGGCCTGGGACCGCCCCCATCATTGCTCCATCTTCGCGGCCGCATCCCCGGGCTGGTCGTGCGGCTGGAGTCGCCCCTGGGGCTCCCCGCAGCAGCTGCCGACGTCAGGGCCTGCTCCTCAGGCCCTGCCTTGCGTCTGCTGTGATGATGACAGTGCAGACCGCTGTCCATGGTCCTGCACAGCTCCCTGCAGCTTTCCTTAGGCACCGGTGCGCGCCTCTCTTCTACATTTAAAGGGCCAGACACAGGAAGTGTGCTGGTCCCACCTTCAATGGGATTTCCTGTACCAGCCCTATAAAGGGCTGCTCCGTCAGTCTGTTCTTCGCCTTGCATCATGGTGACTTCACTCTGGAGGTTCTTGCCTGCTAGAGCCTTTGTAAGGTCTTCTCATCTTCGTGGCACTCCTCATCTCGTCCATCTGTGTCATGTCAAGTCATTGTGCCTGAGGTGCTCGTCCAGGTGTCCTGATCTTCATGTCCTGGTGTCTCGTCCTGATCCGCTGTTTCCTGATGTTCCAAGTTCCGAGATGTCCTGTTCTTGAGTCTCATCTTCGCTCTTGAGCCTTCTGGTACCAGTAGGCCGGGGATCCCTCGGATGATGTGTGCCTGAGTGGACTAGCCTGCTGGTGGACGTCTGTCTTGTGCTCCTGAGCCAACATGTCCCGCCAGCCATCATTTAGCTCTGGGTGACTTATGGCTCCGTCGTCGAAGTTCTGCTGTGACTGGACTCCTTCCTGCATCTGTCCTGTTCTCCTCGCGGTCCGTGACCAGCTTTCGGGCAGTGTAGGATACATAGTGGACAGGGAGGTCCGCGACCAGCCCATTGGGTGCACCCGTGAAGGTGGGCTGAGTAGGGCGCCCTGAGAGACAATGCAAATGTCCTCCCAGCCATAGTCAAGTTCCAAGTGTCTCATCTGCGATGCCATCTGCATCAGCCCAAGTGTCTTCGTCAGTGGTGTTGGCTTGAGCTCCGGGCCTTCTGACCTGTTGGGCCTAGGAGTGACCAACAGGTGGGATCCGTCCCTGCGCCCTGGAGCATCTGTTTCTGCCAGCTGAGTGTCTTCGTCCAAGGATGCCGTCTGCATCAACCCAGTCTCTCATCATGGATGCCATCTGCATCAACCCAGTCTCGTCATGGATACCGTTGCATCAACCCAGTGTCTTATCTGCTATGCTGTCGCATCAATCATAGTCCTGTCTTCGTGTCAAGGTCCGTCTACCCTCAACCTCAGGCCAGGCCTGCTGCTCCATGCTGCTCGCAGCAGGTCCGAAAGGGCTTGGAATGGTCGGAGGACCATTCAACTTCCAATATCCTAGGATGTTGGCCTTGGGAGCTTGCCAGCCTGGCAGAGGGTTAGACCGTCAGCCATGCGGAGCCACCGTCAACCCTTGGCTCAGCCCGGAAGGCCTGGGTCGGGGCCTAAGGGCACACTAAACCGCCCGAGTATAACAGAATGCAAGGCCTTTCGAGGCTGTCCATGTAGGCCTTTCGAGGCCGTTCTCAACAAAAGAGAGTTTAGAAGCAGTGTGAATGAGGAATGATTGACTAGAGCAATTGATAAATATGTTTGTTATTGAGTCAATATTATCTTTTGAATAGTTTTGATATTCTTTGCCATTGTGTAATAAAGCTTGCAACATTAAGCATCTTTCAAATCATTTAAAATATTAGTAGTATAACTTACACTATGTTAGGATTCTTTGAGAGAGAGAGAGTGAGAGAGAGAGCCATATGCTTCATCTCTTCCCATACAGTCCTCTCAGGCTCTTATCATGACCACTCAAACCCTTAAGCACTCTCTTTCCTTTCTCATATAATCCAACTGCCCTCTATCAGTTCTGTATTCATATGAACTAGAGGTTTACAGCAGCTGAGGGAAGGGAAGTGAGTAAGGTGTCGGCAACTCATGGGGTGAGGGGATGAAAGAGAAAGGACTGCAGGTCATGGAAGCAATGGCAGTGAGTAAAAGAGCTTCAGGAGATGGGGTGAAAGGAGACATGAGAGAGAACTAGAGAAGGAAGCCCTCTTCTCACTATTGCTCCTAATCTTTGCAGTCACATACTGCATTAATATACCCCAGATTTATTTATTTTGGTTTGGATAACATAAGGCAGATGGAGCAGAGGTCTTTTTCCTCATGACACTTTATTAAGAAGAAAAAAACCAAAACAAAACAACAACAATAAATTCAAGCTAGGATTTTATTACATTTTTAGCAGCTTTTCTTGTTTCTATATACACCATATAACTGTCAGCACAAGCATAAACCATCTTGGTGTTAATTCCTGATGGCATTTTAGATGGAAAGCAGAGAGATTTTTCCCTTTCAAATTATTTTCTAAGGATGAATTTTCAGAAGGCATTTTTTAATTCTTGATTTCTCAGACTATAAATCATGGGGTTTAGCATGTGTAGAGGAGGGCAAACATTTTGTCTTGCTCTAGAGATTGCATTGAACTTGTCCTCGGGTAGACACACATAGAGGTAGATCTTCAAAACATACGCGTGTGCGTACTTTTGTTCGCGCCAGCAGCGCAAACAAAAGTACACCAGATTTTATAAGATACGCGCGTAGCCACGCGTATCTTATAAAATCCGGGGTCGGCGCATGCAAGGCTGCGCAAAATCGGCAGCCTGCACACGCCAAACCATGCAGCTTGCCTCCGTTCCCTCCGAGGCCGCTCCGAAATTGGAGCGACCTCGGAGGGAACTTTCCTTCCACGTCCTCCCACCTTCCCCTCCCTTCCCCTATCTACCCCACCCCCCAGCCCTACCTAAATTCCACCCCCCCTTATCTTTGTTGGGCAAGTTATGCCTGCTTGAAGCAGGCGTAACTTGCGCGCGCCGCCCTGGCATCCCCCGGCATAGGCCGCAGTGCCAGGGGAATCAGGACCGCCCTCCCAGCCCGCCTCTGAACTGTCACCATGCCACCGGACCCGCCCCAGACTGCCCTCTGCCCAGACATGCCCCCGGACATGCCCCGGACACGCCCCCTCCCGCCCCTTTTATGAAGCCCCGGAACTTACGCGAGTCCCGGGGCTTTGCGCGCGCTGGCGGCCTATGCAAAATAGGCGCGCCGGCGTGCGAGTTTCCTGTGTGCGTAAATCCGGGAGGATTTACGCGCACAGGGGTTTTAAAATGTACCCTATAATAGAATAGGAGAACTATTATGTGGTGGGAGGAGCAGGTGGAGACCAAAATACACTCCCTTCAACTGCCACTTTGTAAAGCAACACAAAACGATGCAAAAAAGACACTTAGAACCTATAAAGTAAACCTACTATATCATAACAACACAAACTTGCAAGACTCAAACAGCAGCAACCCTACTTACAGAAAAGCAGCCCTGTAAATATTTCACCAGGTCCTAGAATACTAATGCACCTGGTATTGTGGAGAAAGAACAAATTGATTGCTACAGATCTTCACATAAAAACGACATGCAAGTAGAATTCCTTATCTTCGTCACTCATAAAGAACATGGACAAACCGTCAACTAATACATAGCAAGGGAAATAGCAACATGCAGACAAAACATGGAATGGAAATGCCAAGAAGTCAGATTCTATCAGCAGTGCAATAGTGGAGGAAGAGAAACAGAAATGCATTTCTTCCTGTACTTTGTAAAATACAAAAACAGAAGAGATGGGTGTGTGAAGAGGTAAATTTGGAAATGGGGCTAGTGAGGAGGTAAAAAGAGGGGAATGGGAATCTAGGTAGGAGGTAAGAAAGGGACTGGATCATGCCAGGAGAGATGAGTGATGGGGAAGGAACTAGGACTGGTGAGAGAGTCAGAGGAAAGTAGATGAAGGCTGAGGAGAAGATGAAAACAGAAGATTGAAATGGAGGTCTAAAGAGTGGGTGAAAGACGAGGAATAGGAGCTTGAAAAAGAAGTGAGGAAGAAAGGGGGAAATGAAAGACTGAAGAGCGGGCGACAGTGGGAGATGGAAGACTGGAGGTCTAAGTGAGAAATGAAAAGTGTAACACTGACTCCTTCCACTGTCCTTCTGTGTCTTTACACTTTCAACCCCTTCCTTCCCAGCCCCCTTACATCTTTCCATATCACTCACCCCCTCTCGCTCTTCAAAAGCATTTTCTCCTTTTCAACCCTCTCTTGAAAAGCTTATTCTCACTCCTCTTCCAAGGCTTTTCACCTTACTCACCCCCTCCCTTCAGAGATGTTTCTCCCCTTCTGACTCCCCTCCTCCAGATGCTCTTACCCCCATCCTCAGGCTTTTCCCTCTCACACCCACCCCCTCCTCTATATGCCTTCAACCCTTAGGCTCTTTTCTCTTCTTACCCTCTTCAGGCTCTTTTCCCTTTCCTCTTCCTCACAAGCTTGTTTCCCTTCTCCTCCCTCCTTTTATTTGGACCATCAGCAACTCTTCCTCTGTGGCAGCTCTGCTCTCGATCTGATGGCTTGAAGTCCTGCAACCCTCCTGCCAATCCTCTCCCCAGGCCGGCAGCAGGAGCAGCGTTTAACTGGGCCCAGTTAAGACAGTTCAGACCATGAGACTGATCCCATGACAGCAGGAGATGAGGGCCCAGTTAAACGCTGTTCCTGCTGCTGCTCGTGGGGAGGATTGGAAGGAGGGTTGCAGGTCTTCATACCTTTGGATCATGTGGACTTTCTTTTAGCCCAGCCCCATCTGAGGTATTTCAGTCTGGGATGGCCTACGCGGGCAGAGGCTGCTGCTGCTCAAGCTCCTGTTCCTCTGCCTTTCTTTGGCCCTGTGGGCCCCTCATTTCAAAGCCTCCTGTACCTGTGAGCCCGAATCTGCAAGGCAATCTGTGCCATCTCCACTCCTCTTCGTCCCTGTGGCCTGATGCTGCTCCACAGCGGCTGCATCTGGCTCCTACTTCAGCAATGGCATCTCCTTCATCCAACCACTGTGGGCCAACAGCACTTCTTTTTCTAGGTCTGTGCCAGAGGAATGAAGGAGATGCTGCCCCTGCAGCTAATGCCAGTGCCTCTTGTCTCTCCCATGATGCATAGAGGAAGCATTAGCTCTTTGAACTGCGTGAGGCTCTGCATCTATGGAGTCCCCCATGATATAAATAGCTCTGCAGGAAGGTGAGAAAAAAGCACAGGTGCTGGGCTGGCAGAGACAGATGATGGGTAAACCCCACTGCAACTTTTCTTGGAGGGTTAAATGCAGACAATTTATGGACATTTTAACTCCCCTCTGGTCTTCCTGGCACTGCCATTAATTTCTGTACTGTCCTGGGAAAATACAGACAGTTGACAACCCTAATCATGCTCAGCATCCTGTGTCAAACAGTGGCCAATCCAGGTTACAAGTATCTGGCAAATACCCAAATATTAAATAGATCCCATGCTACTAATGCCAGTAATAGCTGTGGCTATTCTCTAAGTCAAATTGAATAATACCAGTTTATGGATGTCTCTTCCAGGAACTTATCCAAACCTCTTTTAAACCCAGATAAACTAACTGTTTTAACTACATCATCTGGCAATTAATTCACTATGGTGAAGTGCAGTGTTTATAAGGGACAACCTATCTGTGATGCCCTACCATGTTCAAACATAGTAAAAAAAATGTTATTAAAAGGTTGCTCTTGAATTGGTATATAAGATTTTAACCAGAAATGATTCCCAATCCTAAACCACTTCAGAATCTTAAATATAACACCCCATTCTGCCCTAGAAAACTACTTCCTATCATCTCTTCTTTAGAGCTGGCAGCCATCAGTAAATTCTTAGGGTCGGATTTTAATACCTATGCACGGGTGTTCATTTGTGTGCACAACCCGGTGCGCACAAATGTACGTCCAATTTTATAACATAGGCGCACAGCCGAGTGCATGTTATAAAATCCAGGCTCAGCGCGGGCAAGGGGGTGCACAATAGTGCACCTTGAGCACGCCGAGCCCTTGGGGAGCCCTGCTGGCTTTCCCAGTTCCCTCCAAGGCTGCTCTGAAATTGGAGCGGCCTCGGAGGGAGCTTTCCTTCTGCCCTCCCCCACCATTCCCTCCCTTCCCCTACCTAACCCCCCCCCCCCCAGCCCTAACTAACCCCCCCTAACCTTTATTTTATAAGTTGCGCCTGCCTCCAGGCGTAGGTTGCATGCGCCGGCCAACGTCCGGCCCGTGATCCTGGGCACTGTGGCAAATGGTTGTTGTGCCTGGAGGCTCTGCCCCCACCTCCAGACACCCCCATCCCTGCCCTGCCCATGCCCCACCCCTTTTTTCAAGCATAGGGCTTTGAATATCTGCCCCTTAACTTTTATAATATGACAAAAATATTATGATTTATCTGTTGAGTAATATCATTTGATAAATCCTGTTTGAGCCCTTCATCCTATTTTCTCCCTAGCCCAGATAGCATAGTATCTTTATTCTTTCATATTAATTTCTCAAGATGAATTTTTTTCTGAAGGCATTTTTTACTTCTTCATTTCTCAGACTATAAATCAGAGGGTTTAGCATAGGGATGTACAGAAGGAAAAATATTTTGTCTTGCTCTGGTGATTGCATTGAACTTGCCTCATGTAGACGCACATAATACTCCTATAGAACAGAAGAACAACTGTCATGTGGGAGGAGCAGGTGGAGAAGGCCTTGCGTCTCCCTTCAGAAGAGTGGATTTTCAGAATGGCAACAATGATAATCATGTAGGATGACATAGGGCCTCATTTTCTAAAGTATCGCAGGCCTGCGATACTTTAGGTAATGAGGGGCGGGGGCCGAAATGGGGGGCAATCCTGCACTAGCCGGCAGCGATCGCACCGCCGCGGTGCGATCGCTGCTGGTTTCGCACCCAATAGCTACACCATAGAAGGTATAGCTATTGGGTGCGAAATAGGATGCGAAAAGGCCCTTACCTTTTCGTCTTCTGCGGCATCTTTGCGGAGTTGGCCCCTGTGACGCCCCAACTCCTCCTCTTCCGGGGCTGACTCCACCCCATCTTTGTATTGCGTGCGATCCGTCTGGTAAATGACCCCCATAGTAAGAAGAAATGGGATGAGACCCACAAATACCACCTCACAAAGAATTAGTATTTCAAAATCATGGATATCACTACAGGAAAGTTTTAACAGTGCATTGATGTCACAGAAGAAATGGTTAATCTCATTGGAACCACAATAAGAGTATTGGGATATCAAAGCAGTTAAAGGAACCGTATCTAGAGAGCCAGTTATCCATGAAGCAGCTGCCAATGAGTTACAGACCCTTTTATTCATCATGAGAGGGTAACGTAAAGGGTTGCAAATTGCCACATAGCGATCATAGGCCAAGGCAGATAGAAGCCAGAATTCAACACCTTCAAAAATTGTAAAAAAGCTAAGCTGTGTTATGCATAGAGAGAAGGAAATTAATGTTTTTTTTCCTTTAAGTGGCTTCCCAGCATAGCAGAGAGAGTGACTGTGGTGCTACAGATATCTAAGAAGGACAAATTACTGAGGAAGAAGTACATGGGTTTGTGGAGATGATGGTCAGAGAGCATCAATAAAAAAACCCCAAGGTTTCCAAGTACAGAGATAAAGAAGGCTGGTAAAATTATTATGTAAATGAGGAAATGCAAGTAAGTATTTTTAGAGAAGCCTAGAAGAATGAATTCTGTGATCAATGTCTTATTCTCTTTCACCACTGCTTCAGTGTTCGTAATCTGTTGGAAAATATAAATAAAAGAGAAATAAATATTGTATCTGAAAAAATAGTACATTTTACAATATAAAGAGCCCTGCTCGCGTAAATCTGCCCGGATTTACGCGAGCAGGGCCTTGCGCGCCGGTGCGCCTATTTTACATAGGCCTGCCAGCGCGCGCAGAGCCCCTGGACTCGCGTAAGTCCCGGGGTTTTTCGAGGGGGGCATGTCGGGGGCGTGCTGGGGGCGGGGCCGATCGGCGCGGTGTTTTCGGGGCGGGACGCGGTGTTTCGGGGGCGGGCCCGAGGGCATGGTTTCAGCCCGGGGCGGTCCGGGGGCGTGGCCGCACCCTCCGGAACCGCCCCCGGGTTGCGTCTAGGCGCGCCAGTGGCCCGCTGGCACGCGGGGATTTACGTCTCCCTCCGGGAGGCGTAAATCCCCCGACAAAGGAAGGGGGGGGTTTAGACAGGGCCGGGGGCGTGGGTTAGGTAGAGGAAGGGAGGGGAAGGTGAGGGGAGGGCGAAAGCAAATTCCCTCCGAGGCCGCTCCGATTTCGGAGCGGCCTCGGAGGGAACGGAGGTAGGCTGCGCGGCTTGGCGCACGCCGGCTACACGAAATCGGCAGCCTTGCGCTCGCCGATCCAAGATTTTAGCAGATACGCGTGGCTACGCGCGTATCTACTAAAATCCAGTGTATTTTGTTTGCACCTAATGCGCCTACAAAAGTACGCGAAGGCGCCCTTTTTTAAAATCTACCCCATAGTGTATGTAGTACCAAGCGGGCATGGAGCTATCAGTGTTAGAAACAACATCAGACTCATCCAATTCACCTCAAAGTTATCAAAATCCTTTGTCAGCTAGGGATGTGCATGCATCATGAACACAACAGGAAATTTTAATATTTTATTTAATGTATTTCTTAAGAGAAATCAAAAGAAAAAGTAGCACATTTCTTTATTATTCATTTTGGAAAAAATGAACACAGTCCCCTTCAGGGCCTTCTCTTGATTCCCCTCCCCCCCTCTTAAGATTTCCTGGTTTATCTTACCACCTCTACTTTCAGAGGGCAGAAGTGATCTACAATGGTTCCTGCTCCACTGGGGATGCAGTTGGCACTATTTAGATTTATAACTCTGGCAGGCCACTATTGTTTTGAAAGAGCATGGAAAAGAGAGAAAAAAGGATAGAAAACCCTGGATAGTTGCAAATAAAGGCTATGGCAATGTAGCTCAAATGATACTATCTTCAATTGAGTGGAATTCCCAAAGTATAGGAGAAAAAGCTGCAGTCAACATAAAAGAACCTGCACCTTCAACTACCAAAAAACAAGCTGAATGTAATGCATCCAAAATTATATGAAACTGATAAAATTACATTTTTCAAATATTAAGAAATTCTCTCAGAAGCTTCATTAAATGTGGTCATAAGAAACATCCTCTGGTTGTGTTTTCTATTAAATCTGTTGGCATGCCCTCGTTAAGGCCATTAGACACCCAGGGGGTCATTTTCAAAAGTGATCGCATGCGAAAAGTCCCTTTTCGTGTGCAATCACTAAATGTGGGCGGAGTCGGGGCAGAGCCGGCCCCAGAAGAGGAGGAGTCGGGGCGGTACCAGGGCCAACTCTGTGGAGACATTCCTGACGGCGAAAGGTAAGGACCCTTATCACCGCCAGATTCCCACTGAATAACTACATCTTTTATGGTGTAGTTATTAGGTGCGAAAGCCTGCAGCTGTAGTGGTGCAATGGTTGCCAGCTTTTGCAGGCCCACCCCCCATTACCACTGGATTTTCTAAGGTCTGCGAAAATCCTTAGAAAATCCAAGCCCAAGTTTGATGATGCAGTTTTATAAGAGGTCTTTCAGAGCAGAGCACAAGTATGTGACACTGAATGTACTGCATTGTTTTTGAGTGAAATCTTATTGTTTCTATTAAATAAAAGCATAGAAATGTTCAGACAATATTCAGTACATTAACAAATGGATTAAGAATATATTTTAAAGGACATTCTACAGCTGCAGTAGCAAGGAATGTTTGCCATTGCACTTTCTTTACAATAGAAAACTGAAATTTTAGTTTAGGGAATAGGAATATAGAGAATAATGGTAAGTAGAATGAATTAAAGCTAAATAATACTTTTAGGTGCAAAACAAGAGAAAATAAGGACCAGTGAATCAGAGAGGATAAAGGGGCTATGTTTGCAGGCAAAATATTGTAATAAAGATTCTTAACATTTCGGAAGCAATAGATGGACCATTTCCTTTACCGGTACCCTACCGAAGTTCACATGTCACATGTGAGGCAATTTAAACCCAGTGAAGTCTCTAACTTATCTGGACAAATCATCTCAATATTGAACTCTAAGATGTTAATTTCATTAACATGTTTGGAAAACTTTTTCAAGGAAGGGTATATCTCAAGTGTATTTGTGATGTAGTGTAGTTTACACAGAAAAAAAATCATTTTTATTTATTTATTTATTTATTTATTTAGTATTTTTATATACCAACATTCTCGATACAAATATACCGACATTCTCGATACAAATATGGGACATTGAAAGAATAAATTTGTAAGGCAGAAAAGTTAGAGGTCAACATTTATTAATTAATTTATTTGTTTTGCAATACTTATATTCCACAGCTTTAAACAATATTCACTGCAGATTACAAAAAACAAGCAAACAATAATACAGGTGCACAGCTCAAAACTTAAAAGCACATTTAAAAAGATAGGTCTTCAATTATTTTCTAACATACTTCACGTCTGACATACTACATGCTTCCAGGGTATAGCATTATAGAGCTTTGGAGCCACCTGATAAAATGTTCCAGTACGTTTTCTTACCTTTTTACAAGACTGTATAGGTGGTATACTTAACAAATTTGCATCTTGAGAACACAACAACCTTTCTGGCATGTATCTTGAAATAGTGTCAACCAAAAAGCATGGGTTTTCAGTATGTAAAAGTTTAAAAATTATAATTTCCAGTTTACACTGGACTCTATAATTAACTGGTAAAGAATGCAGCCCATGAACTACAGGGCATTTGTGATCAATATTCATGCTGCTGGTGGATTCTGAAAGATTTGTAGTGCTCTAAGAATTTTTTTTTCAATTTTTTAAATAAATATTCAGCACATTTATCTAAGTTCAGCACTTAATGTTAGAAGTTAAACTGCGGAGTACAATCTGTTATAGATCTGACTGCGGAGTTAGCAATCTGTTATAAACGTCTTGCTGGGAGTAGCAATCTGTTGAGGAATCTGCTGTTAGAGTTGCTAGAGTGATTGATGGACTGCTGGGTAGCAGTCTGTACTATCCTCTTGATGAGATAGCAAGCTGTTAGTATTGGAGAATGTTGTGGGTGGATCCCTGGGCCGGTGGCAGATGACCACGCTCCCGGGGAAAGACCCCAAGAGGGATCACCAGCTAAGCTCGGAGTACGGAGACAGACACACACTAAGGGGTAGATTTTCAAAGGGGGTACGCTTGTACCCACCGAAAACCTACCCCAAACCCCCCCCCCCTGCGCGCGCCGACCCTATTTTGCATAGGCTCGGTGAGGCGCGCAAGCCCCGGGACACGCGTAAGTCCCGGGGCTTGCCTGGGGGGGGGGTGTCGGGGGAGGGTCGGGGGCATGTTGGGAGTGACATGGCATTTCCGGGATGTGTCCAGGGGCGTGGGGGTTTAGATAGGGCTGGGGGAGTGGGTTAGGTAGGGGAAGGGACGGGAAGGTGCAGGGGGAGGGAACGGGCAGTGCGCACAGGGCTTGGCACGCGCAAGGTGCATAAATGTGCACCCTCTTGCGCGCGCCGACCCCGGATTTTATACGCGCGTATCTTATAAGTACGCACACGCGTAGATTTATAAAATCTACCCCTAGTTCTTTTATTAAACAGGATTGGAAACCACCAGAGTTGGCAGTAGTGAGCTGAAGTGCCCAGCTGGGCTGTAGTCCCTCAGATACTCGAACAGAGATCCCTGGATAGCTGAGCTGTTGAGAAACTATAGATAGTGAGTAGGAAGGGTATGCAGAGTTCATGAACAGAACTTAGAAGAACACACTCACACAAAAATCCCAGAGAAGCTCAGGAGCTGGAAAGGATTAGGCCCTCGAGGGCCAGGGAAAGCTCTGAGAGAATGATGGTAACTCACAAATGTAGCAGGTAGCAATGACTTCCAGGCAGAAGGGAAGCAGCAGGTAGGCCAGGAACATAGGCCCTTGAGGAGCGAGTACCGGTTCCTTCTGTAACCTGAAAACAAAGAGAGAGAGCGAGGCCCCTGAGAAGCGGGTACCTCTGTTAAGTCTGAGGAGGCAGAGGAGCGTAGGTAATGAAACCCCTTGCTAACTCGATTAGCTAGCATTTCAAAGACCTTTATGTTGGATTCGTGGACCCTTGGGCCGGTCGGGACCGGCAGACGGAGTACTGCAAAGCAGTAGCGAGAGCCCCAACCGGGAGGCGGCACGGATGGAGAAGTGGCTGGCCCGAGGAGGGACCTGGAGAGCCCTTTGCGACCAAGGGCTAGGCAAGGGAGAGGAAGACAGGTGGAGCTGACACAATGGTGAGGAAGTCTTCGCCCTGGAAGCCGAGCCTCCCCCGAGAGGAGGCTCGTAGGAGTTCGGCCGCTGGACTTAGGAGATTCACCCTGGAAGCCGGAGTCCCCCCAGGAGGAGCCCGTAGGGACCCGGCCGCTGGGACTTAGGAGAGCCCGCGGGGGCAGAGTCAGACGGGATCCGCGGTCGAGTGCCGGAGGGTCGTTGCTCACCAGTCCAGAGTCGAGTGCCAGGGAATCGCCGCTTGCCAGTCCAGAGTCGAGTGCCAGGGAATCGCCGCTTGCCATTCCAGAGTCGAAAGCCAGGGAATCGTCGTAATCCAGTCCAGAGTCAAAAGCCGAGGGGTCGTCGTAAGCCAGATCAGGATCAGGAGCCAGAGGGTCGTCGGAAGCCAGATCAGGGTCAGGAGCCAGAGGGTCGTCGTAAGCCAGTCCGGGATCAGGAATCAGGAAGACAAGGAAGCACAGGACGAAGCAACTAAAGACAGGAAAACCTGGAACCTTGTTGCAAGGCAATCTCTAGGCCGAACTGCAGGGTTTAAATACCCTGCAGCGTCTGACATCATCCGGAGGCATCCCCTGCCATTTCCCGCGCTGGCCCCTTTAAATATCGGCCTGAGACGCGCGCGCGCGTCTAGAGGGCGGGGCTAGCCGCCGCGGAACGCCGGCTGCTGCGTCGCAGCGAAGAGGGCCTGGCAGGAGCGACTGCAGGCCCGGGCGAGGCGGGGAGACGCCGGGCCTGCGGTGGCCGAGGTCCCCGGAGGTCCGGGGAGCGCGGGCCCAGCGCGGGACACCGATGGAGTAAGTAGCGATTCCGGGGCCGACCCGGAATCGCAACAGTACCCCCCCTCCTACGCCCCCTCCCGGGGGGCCGCGGCTTGTCTGGGTGCGCGGCATGAAACAGGCGAAGAAGGTCTTTATCCAAAATATGGGAAGAGGGCTCCCAGGAATTCTCCTCTGGGCCATATCCCTCCCAAAACAGAAGGTATTCCCACCGCCGACGTCGGAACCGGACATCCAGCACCTCTCTAACCGTGTACGTGGCCCCAGGGTCGGCAGTGACAGCAGTAGGCGTCGGTGGCAAAGGACGAAAGCGGGAGAGGACCACCGGCTTGAGGAGAGAGACATGGAAGACGTCATGTATGCGAAGGGTAGATGGGAGGCGTAGGCGGTAGGAAACCGCGCCAACACGTTCGGCTACCTGGAAGGGACCGATGTAATGAGGCGCTAGCCTCATGGACGGAAGCCGGAGCTGGATGTTCTTAGTACTGAGCCATACTCTGGAACCAGGCAGAAACACTGGAGCGGGTCGCCGAGACTTGTCCGCGTAAGCCTTGAAGCGTGCGGCGGTGTGGCGGAGCTTCTCTTGTGTGGAGTGCCAAAGCTGCTGAATCTGGCTGGCCGTCAGTTGCGCCGCTGGCGAGGAGGTAGAAACTGATAACGGTAGTGGTGGCTTGGGAACCTTTCCATAAACCAGCTTGAAGGGAGACTGTAGCATGGCGGAGTGTCGATGGCGGTTGTAAGAGAACTCTGCCCACGGAAGAAGAGCAGCCCAGTTGTCCTGCTGTTCCCCTACAAAAGCACGAAGGAACGCTTTCAGGGTTCGGTTCGTGCGTTCCACCTGGCCGTTGCTCTGGGGGTGAAACGCCGTGGTCAAGTCTAGTTGAACCCCAAATTTCCGACAGAGCGCCCGCCAGTATTTCGCCGTAAATTGGGGCCCTCGTTCCGAGGCGATGTGCTGCGGCAAGCCATGCAGGCGGAAGATGTGTCGGATGAACAACTCAGCTAACTCCGGGGCCGTAGGTAACTTGGCCAGTGGCACAAAATGGGCCATCTTCGAGAAGCGGTCAATGGTGACCCAAACCACTGTTTTCCCCTGGGACGGGGGCAGCTCTACCACAAAGTCCGTGGAGATGTGGGTCCATGGTTCCGTAGGTATCGGGAGTGGTTGGAGGAGACACCAGGGACGGCCTGGTAACCGCTTCTGCTGTGCACACGTGGGACAAGACTGGACATATAGGCGGACATCCTCCTTTACTCGTGGCCACCAATAGAACTCGGTTAGTAGTTCCAGAGTCCGGGAGATTCCAGGGTGGCCCGCTGTCAGCGAGTCGTGCGCCCAAGCTAGTACCTTTTTCCTCGAGCGGAGAGGAACCACCGTCCTACCAGCGGGCACCAGTTCAGTGGCAGCCAACTGGACTTTCGCGGGATCCAGGATGTACTGAGGGGGTTCAACAGAATCTTCTATTTCTGTAGTGCGTGAGAGAGCGTCCGCCCTAATATTCTTGGCCGCCGGTCGGTACTGGAGGGAGAAATTGAACCGACTAAAAAAGAGTGACCAGCGTGCCTGTCGGGGGTTGAGCCTTTGTGCTTGGGATAGATACGCCAAATTCTTGTGGTCCTTATACACTACGATTGGGTGTTGGGCCCCCTCCAACCACTGGCGCCATTCCTCAAAGGCCAGCTTGATGGCCAGTAGCTCTTTGTCCCCGATACCATAGTTCCTTTCGGCAGGCGAAAATTTCCGGGAGAAATAGGAACATGGCCGGGCTTTACCGTTTCTAGAAATCTGGGACAGGACAGCCCCTACAGCCACACTGGAGGCATCCACCTCTACTACGAACGGGCGTGCAGGATCCGGGTGCCGGAGACAGGTGTCCTGAAGGAAAGCTTCCTTTAGAGCCTGAAAGGCCTGTACGGTGGTTGGAGTCCAGTTTCGGGCATCAGCGCCCTTGCGTGTGAGGGCCGTAAGGGGAGCCACCAAGGTGGAGTACTGTGGGATGAAGTGACGGTAAAAGTTGGCAAAGCCTAAGAAGCGCTGGAGCGCCTTTACTCCCGTCAGCTGTGGCCACTTCTGGATAGCTGCAACTTTATTGGGGTCCATGCGGAAGCCAGTCGAGGAGATGATGTACCCTAGGAAGGGCAAGGATTCCTCTTCGAACTGGCATTTCTCCAGCTTGGCATACAGTCGGTTCTCCCGTAATTTGAGCAGCACCTGGCACACGTGTTGGCGATGTTCCTCAAGGTTCTGTGAGAAAATCAAGACGTCGTCCAGGTAGACAATTACTGAGGCGTACAATAGATCGCGCAGCACCTCATTCATTAAATTTTGAAACACGGCCGGGGCGTTGCAGAGACCAAATGGCATGACGAGGTACTCATAATGACCGTCCCTGGTGTTAAAGGCGGTCTTCCACTCGTCTCCCGGTCGTATCCGTACGAGGTTGTACGCCCCTCTAAGGTCCAAC
This sequence comes from Rhinatrema bivittatum, assembly GCF_901001135.1. NCBI lineage: Eukaryota > Metazoa > Chordata > Amphibia > Gymnophiona > Rhinatrematidae > Rhinatrema > Rhinatrema bivittatum. The sequence goes on along the minus strand of NC_042630.1, from coordinate 59,651,400 downwards.
TTGGTGAAGATGCGGGCCCCCTGCAACCGATCCAGGAGTTCCGGAATGAGGGGCAATGGATAGCGGTCTCGTCGGGTGATCTGATTCAGGCCCCGGTAGTCGATACAGGGCCGAAGAGACCCATCCTTTTTGGCCACAAAGAAGAAGCCGGCCCCTGCGGGGGATTTAGATGGTCTTATGAATCCTCGGTCTAGATTCTCCTTAATGTAGGCTGACATGGCCTTGGTCTCAGGCAGGGACAGAGGATAAACTCTACCACGAGGAGGCGTGGTATCTGGCAGCAAATCGATCGCACAGTCGAAAGGGCGATGCTCAGGTAATAACTCAGCCTTTTCTTTAGAGAAGACATCCCTGAAGGCCTGGTACTGTGGTGGTACTGTCAGCGGGGCTGTAAGAAGTGGAAGCATCTGAAGCGGACAAGCAGGAAGACAACTGTGGGAGCAGGCTGGCCCCCAAGACGTGATCTGAAGCGAGTGCCAGTCTATTACTGGCGAGTGTTTCCTTAGCCAGGGCAGTCCGAGGATGAGCGGGTGAATGGATCTCTCCAGGATGAGAAAGGAGATCTCCTCCTTATGAAGGAGCCCGACTTGAAGCTGGAGGGGACTCGTACGAGTAGTAATGGACCCGGGAAGGGGAACCCCTTGGATGGATGATACCCGCAAAGGGGGTTCCTGAGGCAAGACCTTAAGTTGCAATTGTTGCGCCAGGTCCCGGAGGATAAAATTCCCTCCAGACCCAGAGTCTAGCAGTGCCAGGGTATCAAATCTTCCTCCAGGAAGACAGAGTTTAGCTGGAACAGTACATGGGGAGTCCGGAGAGATACTGCCTAGAGTCAACTTCCCACTAGACTCTAGGTTCTGGCGTTTCCCGGCCGCTCTGTGCAGCGAGCCAGGAAATGCCCCTTACCACCGCAGTAGAGACATAGTCCCTGTGAGCTTCGACGCCTTCGTTCTTCGGCCGAGAGAGGACCCCGACCCAACTGCATGGGTTCTTCAGGCGGAGGAGCAGCTGCCGTAGAAGGTGAAGTTCGAACCCGAGGTGGCGTGTTTCGACGAGCGGACAATCCCTGGCCGGACCTTCGCTCACGAAAACGGCGCTGGATGCGCCGGTCCACGTGTCCAGCCAGTTCTATAAGTTCCTGTAGGTCGTCCGGAAGGTCCCGGGCCGCGAGTTCATCCTGGAGCCGGGGAGACAAGCCCTCCAGGAATATCCCGTGTAGACTGTCCTCTCCCCAGGCTAACTCCGTAGCCAGGGTCTGAAATTCCATCGCAAATTCCTCTAAGGGGCGATTGCCTTGTCTCAGCTGGAGGAGTTCTGAGGCAGCTGTGGATGCCCGGGATGGTTCATCAAAGATTCTCCGGAAGGCTTTGACGAATTGCACGAGGTTATTTAATTGGGAGTCTTGGTGCTCCCAGAGGGAGGAACCCCAAGCCAAGGGTTTCCCGTCCAGGAGAGAGATAATGTAGGTTGTCTTAGACCGGTCCGTGGTGAACTGTGCCGGCAGAAGGTCAAAACGGATATAGCAGTGGTTGAGAAACCCCCGACACGCCTTCGGGTTTCCGGAATACCTAGGCGGTGCTGGCATCTGTACCGGGACAGGAAAACTGGCGCTGGCCTGGGACGAGAATGCTACAGGGCGAGTTGCAGAGGTCCCCTCAACGCGATCCGCCAGGCGCTGAACTGCTGACATCAGAGTATCGAGGCAGGACTGCTGTTGTTGCAGTTTCTGGGCTATGCCCGGGATGGCTTTGAGGCCGGCCAGATCCGCCGGGTCCATGGCCTTGCAATCTGTTGGATTCGTGGACCCTTGGGCCGGTCGGGACCGGCAGACGGAGTACTGCAAAGCAGTAGCGAGAGCCCCAACCGGGAGGCGGCACGGATGGAGAAGTGGCTGGCCCGAGGAGGGACCTGGAGAGCCCTTTGCGACCAAGGGCTAGGCAAGGGAGAGGAAGACAGGTGGAGCTGACACAATGGTGAGGAAGTCTTCGCCCTGGAAGCCGAGCCTCCCCCGAGAGGAGCTCGTAGGAGTTCGGCCGCTGGGACTTAGGAGATTCACCCTGGAAGCCGGAGTCCCCCCAGGAGGAGCCCGTAGGGACCCGGCCGCTGGGACTTAGGAGAGCCCGCGGGGGCAGAGTCAGACGGGATCCGCGGTCGAGTGCCGGAGGTTCGTTGCTCACCAGTCCAGAGTCGAGTGCCAGGGAATCGCCGCTTGCCAGTCCAGAGTCGAAAGCCAGGGAATCGTCGTAAGCCAGTCCAGAGTCGAAAGCCGAGGGGTCGTCATAAGCCAGATCAGGATCAGGAGCCAGAGGGTCGTCGGAAGCCAGATCAGGGTCAGGAGCCAGAGGGTCATCGTAAGCCAGTCCGGGATCAGGAATCAGGAAGACAAGGAAGCACAGGACGCAGCAACTAAAGACAGGAAAACCTGGAACCTCGTTGCAAGGCAATCTCTAGGCCGAGCTGCAGGGTTTAAATACCCTGCAGCGTCTGACATCATCCGGAGGCGTCCCCTGCCATTTCCCGCGCTGGCCCCTTTAAATATCGGCCTGAGACGCGCGCGCGTCTAGGGGGTGGGGCTAGCCGCCGCGGAACGCCGGCTGCTGCGTCGCAGCGAAGAGGGCCTGGCAGGAGCGACTGCAGGCCCGGGCGAGGCGGGGAGACGCCGGGCCTGCGGTGGCCGAGGTCCCCGGAGGTCCGGGAAGTGCAGGCCCAGTGCGGGACCCCGATGGAGTAAGTAGCAATTCCGGGGCCGACCCGGAATCGCAACACTTTAAATATCAGCAGCAGATGACCTCATCTCAGGGGGACGCCCTTGAGGTACACACCCTTGCAGGAACAAGAGTCGGGACTCGCGCGCGCTCATAAACATCAGGACAACATGGCGGAGTTGCAGCATTGAGCCGGTCCGGGGACGGTGGAGAAGGTCGGCATGCATGCGCCGCAGCAGCCAGTGTTCCATCAACCCCAAAGGGAGTTGCCATAGATGTAAGGTGGGTGGAGCGAGGCATCGGGCAGCGATGGACACAACAGTACCCCCTTTCAAAGGGTGATCTCCTCTTCAGGTACCAAACTTGAGTTTAGAAGGATGCACAAGATGAAATCGATGAAGCATCTATTTGTCCAAGATATTGGTCTGAGGCTCCCAAGAGTTTTCTTCAGGGCCGAAACCTTCCCACTTGAGAAGGTATTCAAGAGTCTTGCCTCTTTTACGAACATGCAGAACCTCTTCGACTTTGTATTCTAAGTCATCTTCTGCATTGATGACAGATGGTTCTTGAGTCTTAGAAGAAAATTTACTGAGTATAAATGGTTTCAAAAGTGAAAAGTGGAAAGCATTATAGATGTTGAGTCCAGGTGGTAGCTTCAGACTTTGCCAATACATTGAAGGACTGGGAATGGTCCCACATAGCGAGGAGCAAACCGAGAGGAGGGTAATTTAAGTCTGAGGTGCTTGGTTGACAACCAGACCTTGTCTCCTGGTTTGAAGACTAGAGCTTGCACATGGCGTGCATTGTAGTACTTCTTAGCATGGTCACTTGTTTTGATTAGCATGTCCTTAGTCTGAACCCACAGTTTATGGATATCATCAGCAGTAGACTGAGCTGCTGGGGGTGGCACTGAGAGCTTCAGTGGCAGTGGCGGTGTTGGAGAGCGTCCATATACCACTTCAAATAGTGACTTTCCAGTAGAAGTAGCTGGATGAGAGTTGATAGCAAATTCAGCCCAGGGAAGCAATTCGGCCCAGTTGTTTTGTCAAGATGTAACATATGCGAGAATGAACTGCTTCATTGTATGATTCATCCTTTCCGTCTGGCCATTTGACTGCGGATGGTAAGCTGAGGTATAGTCCAGAGTGATGTCAAACAAGTTACACAATTGGGATCCACAGTCGGATACTATGTGCGAAGGTAGGCCATGGAGGTGGAATATGTGCTGTATGAAGAGCTTAGCAAGCTCCAAGACAGAAAGTATGCCAGGGAGTGCCACAAAGTTTGCCATCTTGCTAAATCATTCCACTGTCACCCAGATAGTGTTCATTCCTCCGGAAATAGGTAAATTGACTACAAAGTCAGTAGCGATGTGTGACCAGGGCCATCCGGAACTCGCAGAGGTTGCATCTGACCCCACGGTTGTCCAGAAGCAGATTTATTCTTTGCACAGTTGGTGCAGGATGCCACGTAGGAATAGGTATTCTTTTTGATGGTAGGATACCAATACAGATCCTGTATCTTGAGCATGGTTCGGCGTTGACCGGGATGGCAAGCCAGCTTGGAATTATGCGCCCAGAAAAGCACTTTCTTCCTGACATTCTTTGGAACAATAGTCTTACCAATGGGTACAGACTGGGTGGATGTTAAGAGGATCTTCTTTGGGTCAATTATGTGTTGTGGCTCCTCAGGCACATTTTCCAACATTGCTTCCTTTTCAAGAACTGAGAGAGGATACACTCGTCTTTCTGGTAGCTCAGCATTGGTCCCCTTGCACATGACACTATCACAAGGCCCATGTGGAAGATGGGCATCATCCGCCTCTTCGGAGGATACATCTCCACAGTATGCATCTTGGGGCAGTAGTCCTGGCCCACTGGAGTAGTACGCATGCAGACAATAGGCGAGATTTCTTTAAAGCATCTCCCCAGCGAGAAAGATCCAAAGAAGCCCAGTCAAATTGAGGTTGGGGCACTTGCAGCCAGGATAACCCCAGGACAATAGGGTACATAGCCTTTTCCAGTACAAAGAAGGAAAGCAATTCAGTATGAAGCGCTCCGGTGCGAAGAGTAACCGGTCCAGTTTGGTAAGCCACATTGCCTGGTAAGGGCTCTCCATGAATGGAGGATAACAGTAGTGACTCTTTCAAATTGATGAGAGGAATCCTCATGTAATCCACTAGAAATCGGAGAATAAAGTTACCTGCTGCCCCTGAGTCCACCAGGGCAGGGGTCTGAAATGAGATTGGTCCATAGGTCAAGGAGACTGGGAGAGAGAGTGGAGGAGAGGATGCGGTATAGCCTATGAACAGTCCTCCTGCAGGCCCTAGGCTCATCCGTTCCCCGGACAAAATCGGGCATGTAGAGACATCATGGCCAGGCTGACCACAGTACATGCATAGGCCGTGCTTCTTCTGAAATCTTCTCTCTTTAGAGGTCAAGCATCCATGACCAAGTTGCATTGGTTCATCTGTTTCAGCAGCAGGAATTACTGGAATCTTTCATAAGAACATAAGAACATGACATACTGGGTCAGACCAAGGGTCCATCAAGCCCAGCATCCTGTTTCCAATAGTGTCCAATCCAGGCCATAAGAATCTGGCAAGTACCCAAAAGCTATGTCTATTCCATGTTACCGTTGCTAGTAATAGCGGTGGTTATTAACTTCATTAATAGCAGGTAACGGACTTCTCCTCCAAGAACTTATCTAATCCATTTTAAACACAGCTATACTAACTGCACTAACCACATCCTCTGGCAACAAATTCAAGAGTTTAATTGTGCGTTGAGTGAAAAAGAACTTTCTCCAATTAGTTTTAAATGTGCCACATGCTAACTTCATGGAGTGCCCACTAGACTTTCTATTATCTGAAAGAGTAAAAAACCGATTCACATCTACCCATTCTAGACCTCTCATGATTTAAAACACCTCTATCATATCATCTCTCAGCCATCTCTTCTACAAGCTGAAAAGTCCTAACCTCTTTAGTCTTTCCTCATAGAGGAGCTATTCCATTCCCTTTATCATTTTGGTAGCCCTTCTCTGTACCTTCTCCATCGCAATTATATCTTTTTTGAGATGCGGTGACCAGAATTGTATACAATATTCAAGGTGCGGTCTCACCATGGAGCGATACAGAGGCATTATGACATTTTCTGTTTTATTCATCATTCCCTTTCTAATAATTTCCAACATTCTGTTTGCTTTTTTGACTGCCGCAGCACACTGAACCGACGATTTCAATGTGTTATCCACTATGACGCATAGATCTCTTTCTTGGGTAGTAGCACCTAATATGGAACCTAACATTGTGTAACTATAGCATGGGTTATTTTTCCCTACATGCATCACCTTGCACTTGTCCACATTAAATTTCATCTGCCATTTTGATGCCCAATTTTCCAGCCTCACAAGGTCTTCCTGCAATTTATCACAATCTGCTTGTAATTTAACTACTCTGAACAATTTTGTACCATCTGCAAATTTGATTACTTCACTCAACGTATTTCTTTCCAGATCATTTATAAATATATTGAAAAGGAAGGCTCCCAGTACAGATCCCTGAGGCACTCCACTGCCCACTCTCTTCCACTGAGAAAATTGTCCATTTAATCCTACTCTCTTTCCTGTCTTTTAGCCAGTTTGTAATCCACGAAAGGACATCGCCAGCTATCCCATGACTTTATACTTTTCCTAGAAGCCTCTCATGAGGAACTTTTTCAAATGCCTTCTGAAAATCGAAGTACACTACATCTACTGGTTCACCTTTATCGACATGTTTATTAACTCCTTCAAAAGAGTGAAGCAGATTTGTGAGGTAAGACCTGTTTTGGGTAAAGCCATGCTGACTTTGTTCCATTAAACCTTGTCTTTCTATATGTTCTGTGATTTTCATGTTTAGAACACTTTCCACTATTTTTCCTAGCACTGAAGTCAGGCTAACCGGTCTGTAGTTTCCCGGATCACCCCTGGAGCCCTTTTTAAATACTGGGGTTTCATTAGATATCCTCCAGTCTTCAGGTACTATGATTGATTTTAATGATAGGTTACAAATTTTTACTAATAGGTCTGAAATTTCATTTTTTATTTCCTTCAGAACTGGGGGGTCTATACCATCCGGTTCAGGTGATTTACTACTCTTCAGTTTATCAATCAGGTCTACCACATCTTCTAGGTTTACCGTGATTTGGTTCAGTCCATATGAATCATTACCCATGAAAACCTTCTCCTGTACGGGTACTTCCCCAACATCCTCTTCAGTAAACATAGAAGCAAAGAAATCATTTAATCTTTCCGCGATGGCCTTATCTTCTCTAAGTGCCCCTTTAACCCCTCGATCATCTAACGGTCCAACTAACTCCCTCACAGGCTTTCTACTTTGGATATATTTTAAAAAGTTTTTACTGTGAGATTTTGCCTCTTCGGCCAACTTCTTTTCAAATTCTCTCTTAGCCTGTCTTATCAATGTCTTACATTTAACTTGCCAATATTTATGCATTATCCTATTTTCTTCTGTTGGATCCTTCTTCCAATTTTTTATGAAGATCTTTTGGCTAAAGTAGCTTCTTTCACCTCCCCTTTTAACCATGCCGGTAATCGTTTTGCCTTTTTCCACCTTTCTTAATGTGTGGAATACATCTGGATTGTGCTTCTAGGATGGTATTTTTTAACAATGACCACGCCTCTTGCACATTTTTTACTTTTGTAGCTGCTCCTTTCAGTTTTTTTCTAACTATTTTTCTCATTTTATCAAAGTTTCCCTTTTGAAAGTTTAGCATGAGAGTCGTGGATTTACTTACTGTTCCCCTTCCAGTCATTAATTCAAATTTGATCATATTATCATCACTATTGCCAAGCGGCCCCACCACCATTACCTCTCTCACCAAATCATGTGCTCCACTGAGTATTAGATCTAAAATTGCTCCCTCTCTCGTCAATTCTTGCTCCATAAAGCTATCATTTATTCCATCCAGGAACTTTATCTCTGTAGCGTTTCCCGATGATACATTTACTTAGTCAATATTGGGGTAATTGAAGTCTCTACACAAAAGACGTCGCAAGCTACAAGTTTTTCATTTTCTGTGCATTGAATTATTCAAAACTATGGACCATCATACCACCCTAGGTTGGTTAGGCAGTAAGTCAAGCTCTCAACTGTAACGGGTCATGTTTAATCATCGGTCCATTAAAGTCTTTAATTCTTCAAAATGCTGCTTTATTGTTAAATCAATTTTTTCTGCTTTTTTAATTTTTTTCTTATGTTATAAAAGATAATTTTAATATGACGGTGTTAAATTGGTAAAGGACAGTATTTCCTTACTTGTGATGAGCGCCGCCGCGCTTCCAAGAGAGGGGATTTCCTTACTTGTGCTGAGCGCCACCGTGCTTCCAGATTTCCTTACTTGTGCTGAGCGCCACCGCACTTCCAATTTCGTTTACAGCGCTGCCGCGCTTTGTAGATGAAGGTTGTTCAGGAATTTCTTTAAAGGGATGTACTTCCGATATTGAAGATGCTTGTGCAGTCCGACGTACGTTTCGCTTTGCGCTGCTTCAGGGACTGTATCCACATCGGAAAGTTATTATGCCTGAACTTAGAAAATGCAAGGTTTAATTTCCGTCAAGATTTTACTCAATACTTTGGTTTGACACCCGTCAGGTTCACATGGTAGTTAATACCCGCATTCAGCCGCCTGGTCCTCTTGTCGGCAGAACATAGTAGGAGCACTGGATGGCTGGCGCCATCTTTAAAGATGGCCGCCGCCATCGTAAAGATGGCACCGGCCATCCAGTGCTCCTACCATGTGACAGGGGCTGGCCAATGGCACGGATACCCTGTCACATGGTAAGGACAAAGGGCCATCAGCGCCATTAATATTGGCAGCCGACGGCCCGAGAATGGGAGATCGCTCCTGGGACCACCAGGTAATTTTAAAATGTTTTGGGGGGATCGGGAGGGTGGGGGAAGCTAAGGGGGCGGTTTTAAAGGGTCGGGTGGGTTTTTTTTTTATCGGCCAACAGCGCCATTTTTATTAGTGGCAGCCAAAATGGCGCTGATGGCCCGAGAGCGGGAGATTGGTCCCCGCGCCCCCACTGGACCACCAGGTACTCGTAAAAAGTTTTGGGGGGGTTCAGGAGGGTGGGGAAAGGTAAGGGATTAGTTTTTTAGGGTAGGGTGGGTTTAGGGGTTGTTTTGGTGTGCCGGTTTCCCCGCCCTCCCCCCAAATAACTCCCATTAGTGGACACTAAACGGAGTAATGATTTTTCACAATAAATAGGGGAAATTTCTATTGTATCGCACACTCTAACTATTTTTGACAATTTAAAAAATATTGGACAATTTTTTTAAATCATCAAAAAATGATTCACATCCCTATCAGGCATTAGACTTAAAATAAGACAAGAGTTGTAGTATAAACCAGGTTAGCATCCACACAGTCTTTTCTGTCCTGATGTAGCTCAGATTAAATTTAAAGCATGAATCTTAAGGAATGCAATTTGTGATCTGCTTAGTTGAGATTCCAATACATTGGCTTGGCTCATGAATCTGTGCATTGGCGACTCATGAGCTGGATGTTACAATGGAAGGTAACTTTCAAAGGAGATACATGCATAAAAGTAGCATAGATTGAAACAATTTCCAAAAGCCAATCCATGCACGTAAACTTTTCCATAATTCAGATCTATGAAGGGAATGTTTAAAGAAGTTGCACATGTAAAAGTAGCAATTTATAAAATTCTATTTACACGTCTAAAACCTTTTGAAAATTATCTTCATTGTTCTGCTGCTCTAACAGTGCTGTATAATGTGGTGAGTGAGTGGTAATGCTGATTAAGTTATTAAACGCTATCTCTATTTCAACCTTTGCTAAGCAGAAATCCCTTCAGCCAGATTCTGATCTGAGCACATACAGATGTGACTCATGCAAGCAGAAATAATGGGAAGGGATGAAACTGCTGAGGTGGCTATGGGCATAGGGAATCAGAAATCAAAAGGTGATTCTGTGATTTAGATTACTGATCAATCACCAGAATCTGGATCATTCTCTCTCGCTTATTCATTCCAACATCCTCATTTTTCTCTTATTGTATAGTTGACCTACATTCAGAAATACATTTTGACAATGTCTGTTGTAGCAATAATTCATTTCCTACTCACCATCAATGAGATAATTATGATTTACAATGTCATATCATTAATTCTTCCTGCAATTGTATTTATGTATTTATTTATTTATTTATTTAAAGATTTTTATCTACTAACATACACTTTGAGTATCACATCGTTTTACATAAAACATGAACTTGGCTTAATAACGATTTATAGAGAACTATTCATATATACGATTCCCAATTCCCAGTCCATCTGCTGTGCAGCTAAAGGACATCCACTCATGCAATTTTGAAATAAATAAATATGTCATAAGTAAAAAAATAAATAAAGGTAACTTTTAATTTACTTAATGGTGTACACTTGTGACACAGACACTTGCTTCTATCTCAAAGACTTACAGATTTCAAGTCAGCAAGAAATAAAAGATCCTCAGAGCTTCTGGGACCTGATCATAGAATGAGAAAGTGATTGACATGGGAACTCAGAGGACAGTCTATTAGACTTCTGAATTGTAATTAACTTTGATTTTTTTTTTTCCTTGTTGATAAGAGCATATGATTTTATAGATCTTGATTTCAAGTTTTGTTGGTGTTAGGGATTTGGCAAAGTAAAACCATAAGTTGTAAGATATAGTAAAGAGCTCTTTGAGCTTTTCCAGATATATTGTGAAATGTGTTAATGGATTAAGGGAGTGTTAATGGAGTATTAAGTGCCAGATTTAACTCTTAAGGTTTAAAATCCACTTTAAATGCTTTATTGATAGTGCATGTGTAAGCGTCACTAATAACACCATAAAAATTAGCATAACATGGTAGAATTATTAAAGAATAGTGCAAAATAGAAATACACAGACATCAACTCATTCATATTAAAATGGCTTAACACAAATTGCAAAGAAACTCACCATTCTCATTAAAGGATATTCAGTAGGGATGTACAGAGGGTATGGATCCGATTTGGTATTCCTATTCGTCGGGGGCCAAATATGTTTCATTCGTTCAATGACAACCCCGATAACGTTGGTACGTGCATTCATTTTCTGGTTCCCATTAATGTCAATGGGGAAGTATTTGCAGCCTATTTTTGGCTGCAGGATTTGGGTTTTATTATAAATTTTGATTAAAAGTCAGGGGAGCAATCATCAGAAAAACAAAAGAGCTCCAAAGTACTTAGACTGTGGCAAAGTGGCAACAAAGTGGCATGAATAGCCTAAGGTGCTTTAAAGGGGCAAAGGGGTACCAGGAGTGGTAAGAAGAGTGCTTTAATACAGCTGCAAAGCAGCAGCGAGAGTGTCAAAAAACCACCACCATTTCAAAAGAGAGCACTGAGAACAGATGCATGAACCCTTGAAGGCAGCACGACAGGCAAAGCGGCAAGACAAGTGGAATCAACATCCTATAGCACAATGAAGGGGGGAACATAGCAAGCAGAAAGGCTAGCACCAACACACTGAGCAACCATGATTGTGGCAAGAACAGTTGAGTGGGTCATCTTGTGTATAGCAGCAAGGCACAGAGGCAGAGGCAAAAAACCACCACCATTTCAAAAGAGAGCACTGAGAACAGATGCATGAACCCTTGGAGAGTTCCCTTTCCTTTGAGCAGGAAAGGACTCCCTGGAACGGGTTCGCCCATAGAGTGGGATGTTTCCATTGGCGTCTAGTGAGCTCTCACTGGTCTTTTAAAATCTGGTGGACATAGCTGTTATACAAACGAGAATTTTCAAGACTGAGGCGGAGGAGGGTGTACGTGAACAGCAGTTCAATATGGGTCAGAGGGTAGATAAAGGCTTGCTTTCCATTGAGCTAGGAAGGGCTCCCCGGAATGGGTTGGCCCCTAGAGTGGAGCACGAGCCTTCAAAGCATGGCAACATGGAGCAGGGTGCCATGTGAACAGCAGTTCAACATGGGTCAACCGGTGCTAAGAGATAGGCTGCAACACTGGGGAGAGTTCCCTTTCTTTGAGCAGGAAAGGACTTCCTTGGAATGGGTTGGCCCATAGAGTGGAGCACAAGCCTTCAAAGCATGGCAACATGGAGCAGGGTGCCATGTGAACAGCGGTTCAACATGGGTCAACCGGTGCTAAGAGATAGGCTGCAACACTGGGGAGAGTTCCCTTTCTTTGAGCAGGAAACGGCTTCCTTGGAATGGGTTGGCCCTTAGTGTGGAACACGAGCCTTCAAGTAGTGGCAACCTGGAGCAGGCTGCCATGTGAACAGCAGTTCAACATGGGTCAACCGGTGTTAAGAGATAGGCTGCAACACTGGGGAGAGTTCCCTTTCTTTGAGCAGGAAATGGCTTCCTTGGAATGGGTTGGCCCCTAGTGTGGAGCACAAGCCTTCAAGTAGTGGCAACCTGGAGCAGAGTGCCATGTGAACAGCAGTTCAACATGGGTCAACAGGTACTGAGAGAAAGGCTGCAACACCTGGGAGAGTTCCCTTTCTTTGATCAGGAAAGGGCTTCCTTGGAATGGTTGGCCCCTAAAATGGAGCACGAGCCTTCAAATTGTGGCAACCTTGAGCAGGATGCCATGTGAACAGAACAGAACACATACATGCTCAGCATAGTCTGTGATCCCCGTGTGAAAGGAAAACTCGCCCAACAGTTGTTATCAAATGTCCGTGAACAGGAGCGCCATAGCCAGAGACAGATTAGGCTGGAAGCAGAGGTGGAAACAGCGGGCACTTCTGAGAGTTGGGGTAGCCCAAGCAGGAGCAGCATTCTGTCAGTGACAACTAGTACCTCCTCATCCTCATCATCGCGCACTCTCACGATTTTTGACGATTTAAAAAATATCAACGATTTTTTTAAATCATCAAAAAACGATTCACATTCCTAGTTACTACCCTTAAAAGAAAGCATGGGGGAAACCTGCGCAGAGCAGCAGTTACTACCCTTCTCAGAAAGCATTGGGGTAACCCTGTATGGAGCAGCAGTTACTACCCTTAACAGAAGGCTTGGGGGTAAACTGCACAGAGTGGCAATTGCAACAATCAGCAGCTTGCAGGGCAGTCTGTGCTATGTTACTGTGTATAGCAATGCAAGGCATTTCACCCTACCCCCATATCATAAAGGAAACACGGTTGAACAGAAAGGGTTAATTTACGTTAGTGGGTACAAGTTTTGTAATTATAAAACTTTTAATAGGCCCCAGTGCAGTCGCTGTGTCAGAGATGTAATTATCCAAGCCTTAGCCTGCAGACTGAGAAGGTAACAAAGCCCGCAGTGGCAGGTAAGCAAAATAGCAATTACCACCTGTAAGTTACAGCAGAAGATACATTCCTCCTGTGAGAAGTGTACACAGCCACACTGCCTGCCACTCATCTTTCTTAAAGCGGGAGGCAGATACATCTTAGATTAGTAATGCAGGGTTTTAATTATATTCAGCTCTGGTTGTAAGTGCCCCTGTTGATAAAAAGATTGGTGAATTTCATTCACCATCACATTCAACTCCTAAGCTACCAGATATTTAGATGAAGGTTAAATAAAAAAAAAGACATTGGGCTTCTCAATATCTCTGCTCTTTGTTTGTTTTTATCTTGCTGTTATCACACTGATGCCTTTTTTTTTCTTATTACCTAGATCGGGGGTTTTTGTCAAGACAGCTCTAGGAGATATAGACATTAGGGAGAGGATGCTGGATGCTACAGTCAGAGGATGTGCAGGTATTAAAACAAATGCGAGCAGCTGAAAATGAATAATAAAAAAAAAAAGTTATGCTAGCAGCTCAGATCCTCTCTACTGTCAGCTCCATAAAGTAAAAAGCAAATGTCTCCCCACTGTCTGCACTCCATGGCCAGGGATATTAGGGAAGGGAATTTAGTGAAGGGAAGAGGAGCAGGTGTGCGGCCAAGTTCAAACTAGTTATTCCAGTTTAAAGTATTTGCTTTTGGAAAGCTGACAGTGCAAACTCTTGTTAGTGATTGCAGAAGAGCCCGCCGGGGATTGCTGTAATTATACCGCACCGCTAATTAATCCTGTTCTGTGTTCATTGTAGCAGGTGAGGGCAGCGGCTCGATGCTGTGCTTTGCAGGGAATTCTCCAGGTGCCACAAGCTTCCTCGCTGCAGGGAAACAGACAGGCTGCCTGCCTTTCATATTTACAGGCTCTGTCCAGATAATTCACATAGAATCGCCCGAGGACAGTGTATTGAAAAGTATGCCCGTAACCCGATTCTGTACATATTTTATATGCACAATAAGGGGTTCTGGTGGGCAGAGTTTGGATTTCCATGCAAACCTGATTTTATTAAAAAATATTTTTTTACCTCATTAAACTTAATCAAGATGATGCATAACACCATCGTTTATAAGAAGATCATAAAATCCATAATAATTTTAAAAAAGTCTGTACAGAAATTCCTAGGCACAAGTTACACCCCACAAAGAGCAGCTGTAACCGTGCAGGTGAATAAGTGCAGTGCATCATTTTCTAAGCAAACTCAGGAACATAAGCTTGCTTTGAAAATGGGTCTAATGTATGTGCTCAGCAGCTGCGCAAGTTACCGAATAACCTGAGATGTTACAAAATCATCCTCTAAAGGTGCAGAGGTCACCTGTCTAGAGGTCCCTTTCCTGCTCTGTCCCCTGCCCGCTTTACGGCTTTCATGATATAGAGTGAATCACTCAAAACCTTGGGGCAGTTGAAAGCCGAGAGCCTGCAGAGCGATTGAGGCATGCGTGGAAGGCCTCTGGTCAGGGCCGATGCTAGCTTTTTTGCTGCCCTCCTCTAAAAATGACTGTGCTGCCCCCATCCCCGATTCATTCAGTGTCTGTCCTGGGCCCATCAGATAAAGCCCAGCTTGGTCCTGCAATTCTATATTTTTAAAAACTGACCTGCCCCCTCCACCTCAGAACCCATTAGGTACTCTGGGCACACCTTCCAGCCTTGCACACACGCCACCCCCCCCCCCCCCCCCAACACACACACACCCTTTACAGACACACACATTAAATTATGCATTTATAATAAGTTTCACATGAGAAAGAACATTTGAAAGTACAGTCTGCTGAGGCAAAAATCACACTTCCAACATGCACTCCTGTGGTGCCAACCAGAAAACTCTGCAAAAAAGACACTTGGAGCTCCTATGGCATTAGGTTTTTTGTAATGTATATTGGGTGTGAGCGTGGCCCTCAAAACCCCATGAACAAACAAAATTATCATTATAATCTAGTAAACCTCCCATACCAAAATTACCCTAACAACCTTATCTATGAAAAGGCAACACTGCACATATGACACCAGGCCCTAGAACACCAATATACCTCCTTTTAGGAAACCAGGCTGCTATAGATCCCTTCACAGAAATTACATGCCAGCAAAATACATCACCTTGGTCACATATGCAGAACACAAAGACAGATCCTCACTAAATACAGAATAAAGAGATCAGAAAGTATAAATAGAAACGTGCTGAGAAGAACTGAACTGGAACCCACAACAAGCAGAGCAATAATGGAAAAACAGAAACATTACCATTCTTCATAAAACATTAAGGGCTAGATTTTAAAAAGGAGTGAGCAGTCGTACATGTGCGCACGCTACCCGGCGCATGCACATGTACACCCGATTTTATAACTTGCACGCACAGGCACGCGCAAGTTATAAAATCAAGGGTCGGCGCTCAAGGCCACGCTGCCTTCCCCCGTTCCTTTACCCCTAGCCTGATCTTCCCACCCCTTCCCCTAACTTTTCCCCCCTAGCCCTACTCTAAACCCCCCTGTTCTTTGTCTTACCCTTTGCGCCTGCCTCCAGACCACCCAGCCCCGCCCCACCACCGGCCCACCCCTTTTGTAAAGCACCGGGACTTACATGCGTTCCGGGGCTTTACGTGCGTCACTGGGCCTTTTTAAAATAAGCCTGGTGCGCGAAACCCTTATAAAATCCGGCCCTAAATAATAAAATCAAGAAATATAAAAATTATAATAGTAAAATCATATTCATGAAAAGAATAAATATTTCAAAGTTAATGAATAGAATATACAAAATTTCCCAAACACCAAGAAAATATTTCAAAATATCTGATGAATAAAAAAAAACAATAATTACAAAATCTTCTATTGCCTCCCCTCCCAAAATTAAAAGGTAGGTTTTAAAAAGTCTGCGTGTGCGTCTATTTTCGCGCGGTTCCCGGCGTGCGGACATGGACACAATCATTTTCTCAATCAATCAGACATATTTATACCACCCTACATGCAGTGGAAGAATACATTTTTTTCTCTCATTAGACCTCATACATGGGCATCATGGAATGCAAGTTAGCATGTTGATGAGAATGCCAAGTTTTATAATCATTGGTCATGTAATGAAACTTTTTATATGCTTCAGTGCTGCAGTGCAAAAGTTCATTTTTTGTCGACTTTCATATATACTTCAATTTACTTAGCTTAATAGCTAGTTAGTGTGAAGAAACACCGTGCTGCCAAGATGTACAAGGCTCATCTTATTACCATCCGGACATTGGCCCTGCAATAATTGTTCTCTTTGATCTCAGACCTTGACAGGTCCAACATGGACGGATAACACTGGCAAAATACACACAGCACGATTTCATTCTACGTGTCAAACTTCAATGGTCATCTATATCATTGTGTGTCCCTGCAAGAAAATTTATGTAGGGCGCACAAAACGTTCCATTCGGACTTGATTGATTGAGCCCCGTAGTTGCCTGTCAACAAAAAAAATCCAGGCTCCTATCGTTATGCACTGTCTGACAGAAAATCATAGTTTTGTGGATCTGAAATGGCGGGGGATAGATCACATTCATCTATCCGGGAGCGGGGGTGATCCACAGTTGCTCCTGAATTTAAGGGAGCAAGAATGGATTTTTTCTTTAAATACAGTTCAACCTGAGGGCCTGAATTTATAGATTGAATGGTATTCAGTCATTTAAATTTTTGTTTTCAAATCCACCTCCATGCACCCCGCCTTATCCTGTCTGCTGCCACGACTGCCCTGCAGGATCAGAGAGAGTCCTCCCTGGGTGGGGGATGGGAAAAGAGCAGAGCTGGTGCCGCAGCGCCTCTCATACTCCTTGGACACTCCACATCCCCCCCCCCCTTGTGTCTCTCTTGCCCCTAGATACCCCTGAGCCCCCTCTCATCTCTTTTTCTCCCCCTGAGTAAGGCACTGGCATAGAAGAGCTACATCATTAACTTCAAAGTAAGTGGCTTGTCTGCCTTCCAGTTTCATTTCCTGTTTGCCTACAAACAATCAGATGAGCAAGAGTGAGTCCTCCCGCCCATCTGCCCATTCAAATGGACCTCGCCGGCAGCTTTCTCCCTCTCTCCTTCTTTGGCTGCCAGTGGCCCTGTAGTGTCTCCTGCTGTCACTGGCTCGCTGCGTTTCCCAGGTGTGCCACCCCATGCAAATGTACAGTATGCACACCTGGTTGTGCCAGGCCTGCCATTGGGCCAAACATACACTTACTGTCTCTGTGACATCTGACCAGTATTGGAAAGGACAATTTGCGGAACAATCTAATTGCATCACAGTGGAGATGCTAAATTGCACTGGGTGAAAATCAGTCCACCTGACCATGGTTACATGTGCACATGGGCTTCCAGTACATGTGCAAATTTAGCCAGATTAAAAAATGAGGCATTCTCTCGGGGATGCGTTTAGGTGTTGGGGAGTAAACCGTATTCATACGGTTTCTGGAGGAGGTGAGTGAAATTGGAATGTTACCCCCAGGCAATAAAGGAAGTGGGAAGAGAAAGTAAAAAATTAGTCAGTTCAAAAAAACAGAAAAGGTGACTAGGAAGAGCAGCTGGAAAGCTATGACCACAAATGCTCATAGTTTGAACTATAAAAAAAATCCCAGACCTGCAGGCCCTAATGGTAGAGGCGGAATTGGACATTGTTGCTGTTATGGAGACATGGTTCACTGATTCTCATGACTGGAATGCAGCAACCCCAGGCTATAACTTGTTATAGAGGAACAGAGGGGACAGAAAAGGGGAAGGAATAGCTCTTTATGTCATAAACAATATCCAAGCAACTGAATTGCAAGGGACGTGGGGGTAAAGAAGAAGCATTAAGGACCATCCTAAAAAGAGAAGATGGTGCTTCCATTTTTACTGGTTTGATCTACAAGTCTCAAACACAAACTGAAGAACTGGAGAGAGACCTGATCAAGGACATCCAAAAGGTAAGGAAGGAGGGAGAAGTGTCGCTCATTAAAGAGTTTAGTTTGCTGGATGTGAATTGGATCATCCCTTCTGCAGAATCTACAAAAAGTAGATAGATAGTGGAAGCCCTTCAAGGTGCTCTGCTCAAACAAATGGTAATGAAACCCACGAGAGAGGATGTAATCCTTGATCTAGTGCTCACTAATGGGGATAATATCTCTGATGTTCACCTGAGCACTAGTGATCAGACTATATGGTTCAATATCTTAAATAGAATACAGAGAAGTCATACAAAGACCTGAGTTTTGAATTTCAGAAATACGGACTTTGTCAAAATGGGGATGTACCTGGAGGAAGAACTGGAAGACTGGGAGAAAACAAGTGAGGTGGAACAATAGGGGCCATTTTAAAAGGAGCTATTACAAAGGCAACAAACCTAAATGTTAGGAAAGTAAAGAAGAGTAAAAGGAAAAATAAACTGATTTGGTTCTCTAAGGAGGTGGCTGAAAAAATTAAGGCAAAATGAACAACATTCAAGAAGTATAAAGGATCCCCAAAAAAGGAAGAATATCTCTGTTAAAACTGAGGGAGATGAAGAAACAATTCAGGAAAACAAAACGTCAAGCAAAAGAAAGGATTACAAAGAGGTAAATAGAGGAGACAACACATTTTTCAGATACATCAGAGAAAGAAGGGAGGCTCAGAGTGATATAGTGAAATTGAAAGGTGATAAGGAGCACCATGTGGTGAGAGATGGAGAAATAGTGGAAATACTAAACACATATTACAGTTTGGTGTTCACTAAAGAAGACCCTGGAGAAGGACCATTGTTAGTTGACAAGACCACAGATGGAGATAGGGTACATAAAACTCCATTTACAGAAGAGAATGTATGGGAAGACCTAGGAAAACAGAAAGTGGACAAGGCCATGGGGCCGGATGAGGTTCATCCCAGCATACTGAGGGAGGTCGGTATGCTGGGATCCGGAAGGTCCACTGAATGACCAAAAGATCCCTGGAAACAGGAGTGATGCCTAGTGATTGGAGAAGAGCAGTGGTAATACTGATTCATAAGAGGGGGAACAGAGAGGAGGTTAGAAACTACATGCCGGTTAGCCTCACCTCAGTGGTGAGAAAGTTAATGGAGACTCTGCAGAAGGAAAGGATAGTGAACTATCTACAGTCAGGCAGATTGCTGGACCTGAGGCAATATGGATATACAAGGGGAAGGTACTATCAGATATATCTGATTGATTTTTTTTATTGGGTGAATAAAGAATTGGTTCGAGGAAGAGCGCTTGATGTGATCTACTTGGATTTTGTTGTGTCCGTCGGTGCTAGACGGCTTTGCCCCGTTTGCTTCACCTTATTCACGGCTCCTCCCGCTTACCTAGGAAAGATGGCTACCGCCGCATCTACAAGCCAACCCCTCTGGCGTCCCCGGAACGGCTATGGTGCTGCCTCCCGCCATGCTCCTCCCAGGTACCTACTAGGGTGCGTTTGCTACCCACGTCTTTATGCAACTCTTGGCATGAACCTTGGGGGCGTTCCCCCTTTCTGGCATCATGCCATCCGGGTATATAACATCTACTATTTTGCTAACTCATTGAGTTAGCAAGGACTTGATTCTGGATACGTTCCATTCCTGTCTACACTACTCTGTTGCTTCCGTGCTGCCACTGGAAGCTCTCTCTCTGCCCTTCAGGGTAACTGCTAACCTGGGTACCCACTCCTCGGGGGCCCTCTGCTTTATTTCAGGTGCCTTACAGGGAACAGGTACTCGCTCCTTGAGGGCCTGATCTTCCTGCCTCGGTGCCTGCACTTACTTCTATAACCTGGTGGAATTGCCTATCTACAGCAAACACCTAGTGAGTACACTAACTCTCAGTTTCTCTCATCCACAGTACTTCCTTGCTGGGAAACCTGCTTTGGAACCTCCCAATACCAACAGGGTGAGAAGGGCTCCCTCTGCCGAGGTCCCTGAGACTGCAACTACCAGACTACCTCACTACTGCCACCTCTGGTGGCACTCTTCAAAGCTGTTTAATAAAGAACTGTGCTTGTGCATCCTGAGTCAAGCCTAGTACTGTGGCTCCTAACAGGGCTCCTCCCCGTGGGCATGGTCATCTGCCACAGTACCCAAGGATCCACCCAAACACTGCGCATTCATAACAGATTTCAGCAAAGCTTTTGATATGGTCTTGCATAGGAGGCTTATGAATAAAATGAGAAGCTTGGGAATGAGTGCCAAGGTAGTGGTATGGATAACAAACTGGTTGACAGATAGAAGACAGCATGTGATGGTAAATGGAACCTACTCTGAAGACAAAACAGTGTTAAGTGGCGTGCCACAAGGATCGGTGTTGGGACCTGGTCTGTTCAATATCTTTGTGAGCGACATTGCGGAAGGGATAGAAGGTAAAGTTTGTCTATTTGTGGATGATATTAAGATCTGCAACAGAGTTGACATGCCGCAAGGAGAATTAGACGTGATTTAAGGAAGCTTGAACAGTGAGCGAAGATATGGCAGCTGGGATGCAATGCCAAGAAGTGCAGAGTCCTGTATCTGGGGAATGGTAAGCCAAAAGAGCTGTATGTGATTGGTGGGGGGAGGGACTATGGAGTAATAGTGCCTATCGATCAGAAGACAGTGAAGCAATGTGTCATGGTGATAGCTAATACCAGAAGAATGATGGGCAGCATAAGAAAAAGGAGGTGATAATCCCGTTGTACAGGTCCTTAGTGAAGCCTCACCTGGAGTCCTGTGTTTAGTCTTGGAGACCGAATCTCAGAAGGGAAAGAGACAGGATAGAGGCAGTCCAGAGAAGGGTGACCAAAATGGAGGGAGTCTCCATTAAATGACTTGAGGAGAAGTTGAAGGACCTAAATATGTACACCCTGGAAGAGAGGCGGTGCAGGGAAGAGATGATACAGACCTTCAGATCCCTGAAAGGTTTTAATAATGCACAATTGACAAACTTTTTCCATTGGAAAGAAATCAGTAGAACTAGGGGTCATGAAATGAGACTCCATGGAGGACGACTCAGAACCAACGTAAGGAGATATTTCTTCAAGGAGAGGGTGGTGGATGCCTGGAAGGCCCTTACGGAGGAGGTGGTGAAGATAAAAACAGTGAAAGAATTCAAAGGGGCATGGGATAAACACTGAGGATCCCTAAAAGCCAGAGGATGAAAAAGAAGAAAAAAGTGCATGGGGGCAACTTGCTGGTGTGGCGGTTACTACCCTTAACTACTACTACTACTACTACTACTAATAATAATAATAATAAGCCTTTATACTGTTAGCACAACTCTATCATTGCTCTCTGCTTCAACGGTGGGGAGAAAGTGGAAAGGGGGAATTGGATTCAGACAGCAACCAACAAGGACCCTGGCTTTTACAGTCTGGAGAAACTATTAAGTCTGGGGGTAACTTGCTGGTGAGGCTGTTACTACTTTTAACCAATAAGCCTGATACATTTGATGCAACTCCAATATTGCTCTCTGCTTCAATGGCAAGAGATAACAGGGAATTGGACTCAGACAGCAATAAATAATAATAACCCTGACTTTTACAGTCTGGGAAACTGTTAAGTATGGGGCGGCTTGTTCGGCACGGCAGATAAATCATGAGCTTGCTAGGCAGACTGCATAGACGGTTTGGTCATTTTCTGCCATCATTTCTATGTTTCTGTGTTTCAGTTTCAAAAGGCACAATCTCACTGTTTTACGACCGATCCACACTGCTCACTGAAATAGCAGATGCAAGGTATGGAGATGATTTGTATACGTGCCCCACTCATTCCTGCCGTGCCTCACAGTTCATTTAAAAATGGTGCCATCCTCAGATGGCAGCCGGCACAAGTGCAAAGACATAGAGCATAATGATGCCGGCCGCATGTGAGGTAGCACCGAAGAGATGTCACTTCTGCACTGTCCTCAGTGCACAGACATAGAGCATAATGATGCCGGCCGCATGTGAGGTAGCACCGAAGAGATGTCACTTCTGCACTGTCCTCAGTGCACAGACATAGAGCATAATGATACTGGCCGCATGTGAGGTAGGCACCGAAGAGATGTCACTTCTGCACTATCCTCAGTACACAGACATAGAGCATAATGATGCTGGCCGCATGTGAGGTAGGCACCGAAGAGATGTCACTTCTGCACTGTCCTCAGTACACAGACATAGAGCATAATGATGCTGGCCGCATGTGAGGTAGGCACCGAAGAGATGTCACTTCTGCACTGTCCTCAGTGCACAGACATAGAGCATAATGATGCCGGCCGCATGTGAGGTAGCACCGAAGAGATGTCACTTCTGCACTGTCCTCAGTGCACAGACATAGAGCATAATGATACTGGCCGCATGTGAGGTAGGCACCGAAGAGATGTCACTTCTGCACTATCCTCAGTACACAGACATAGAGCATAATGATGCTGGCCGCATGTGAGGTAGGCACCGAAGAGATGTCACTTCTGCACTGTCCTCAGTACACAGACATAGAGCATAATGATGCCGGCCGCATGTGAGGTAGGCACCGAAGAGATGTCACTTCTGCACTGTCCTCAGTACACAGACATAGAGCATAATGATGCCGGCCGCATGTGAGGTAGCACCGAAGAGATGTCACTTCTGCACTGTCCTCAGTACACAGACATAGAGCATAATGATGCTGGGCGCATGTGAGGTAGGCACCAAAGAGATGTCACTTCTGCACTGTCCTCAGTACACAGACATAGAGCATAATGATGCTGGGCGCATGTGAGGTAGGCACCAAAGAGATGTCACTTCTGCACTGTCCTCAGAACACAGACATAGAGCATAATGATGCTGGGCGCATGTGAGGTAGGCACCGAAGAGATGTCACTTCTGCACTATCCTCAGTACACAGACATAGAGCATAATGATGCTGGCCACATGTGAGGTAGGCACCGAAGAGAGGTCACTTATGCACTGTCCTCAGTACACAGACAGAGCATAATGATGCTGGCCACATGTGAGGTAGGCACCGAAGAGAGGTCACTTATGCACTGTCCTCAGTACACAGACAGAGCATAATGATGCTGGCCACATGTGAGGTAGGCATCTGTCCTCAGTATACAGACATAGAGTATAATGATGCCGGCCTCATGTGAGGTAGGCACCAAAGAGATGTCACTTCTGCACTATCCTCAGTGCGGTCAGGACCATTTTTAAATGGACCACAAGGCAGGGCATAAGCAAGTGGGGATCATCCTGACCCTTTAGACCAGGGGACCCCCCATAAAACGAGTACATTGAGGCTAGGGACCATGCCAGCCCCAGTAATATTTTTGCAGGAATAGATGGGGCATCAGAAGCCTAAGGAGTCCCTGGCTATGCTCAGCTAAGCCCAGCTGGGTAGAGTTAGGCCCCAAGTCTATTTTGTGTGGCGGGATGGAGGTCAGGGAGCTCTCAAAGTCACTGACTGGCTTTCTTTGGGGACAGAAGGTCTCAGGGTGGTCTGGTTTGATTTGCTTTTTTTTTTTTTTGAGGGGGTAATTTTTTTTTTAAGGTTTGGTAAATGCACATCCCTATCATTTTCTTTTATTATATTTCTAAAACCTTTTCTATCCTCAGTAAACTATAATTTTGTTCTGAGACAAAAACAAGTATTTGGAGATTTGTTTTTGAGAGCGAGGGAGTGTATGTAAATGGTTCTCTTGGGCCTTGCAGTTTTTTGTTACCCCCCCCCCCCCCAACTGGAAACATCCTGACTCTGGGACTGCAGCCAGTCTGCTGGTGCTCTTAAGCTCTCAAAGGTGATTTGTGTCTAACACAGGGAGTGCCCAGTGAAAGGAACATCCTGACTCTGGGACTGCAGCCAGTCTGCTGGTGCTCTAAAGCTCTCACAGGTGATTTGTGTCTCACACAGGGAGTGCCCAGTGAAAGGAACATCCTGACTCTGGGACTGCAGCCAGTCTGCTGGTGCTCTAAAGCTCTCAGAGGTGACTTGTGTCTCACACAGGGAGTGCCCAGTGAAAGGAACATCCTGACTCTGGGACTGCAGCCAGTCTGCTGGTGCTCTAAAGCTCTCAGAGGTGACTTGTGTCTCACACAGGGAGTGCCCAGTGAAAGGAACATCCTGGCTCTGGGACTGCAGCCAGTCTGCTGGTGCTCTAAAGCTCTCACAGGTGATTTGTGTCTCACACAGGGAGTGCCCAGTGAAAGGAACATCCTGACTCTGGGACTGCAGCCAGTCTGCTGGTGCTCTAAAGCTCTCACAGGTGATTTGTGTCTAAGACAGGGAGTGCCCAGTGAAAGGAACATCCTGACTCTGGGACTGCAGCCAGTCTGCTGGTGCTCTAAAGCTCTCAGAGGTGATTTGTGTCTAAGACAGGGAGTGCCCAGTGAAAGGAACATCCTGACTCTGGGACTGCAGCCAGTCTGCTGGTGCTCTAAAGTTCTCAAAGGTGATTTGTGTCTAACACAGGGAGTGCCCAGTGAAAGGAACATCCTGACTCTGGGACTGCGGCCAGTCTGCTGATGCTCTGAAGCAGGGGTCCCCAACCACCGGTCCGCGGACCGGGACCGGGCCGTGGGAGTTTTTTGCCGGTCCGCGGCGCCGCCAAGCACCGGTAGGTGTATCGCGCGCTCCCGGTCTCTTCCTGCTGCTCTTCCTTCCCTGCTGCCATTGCCGCTGGGCTATCAGCACATTCAAGCCCAGCGGGAACGGCAGTGGTGCAAAAAAAAAAAAAAAAAGCTGTGGCATCCGCGGCTGGCCTTTTCTTCTTCCCGCCCCTCCCCCCTCTGACCCGGAACAGGAAGTGATACGCGGTGCGCGGGAAGGAGAAAGAGCCGTGCCGCATGAAAAAATAGCAGCGGCGACAGCAGCATCGGCCCCCCAGCAATCGAAGCAGCTGATAATAGGTAAAGGAGACAGCAACGTGAGCCTCCCGCGGCCGATGGGATTCTTCTTTCTTGGCCTGCGGGGGCTGGAGGAGGAGATGGTGCAGCTACCATTTGTGCTCGGGGGGGGGGGGGAGGGAGGAAGTGAGTGAGAGAAAGAGAGAGAAGCAGGCAGCCAGCCTGTGTGTGATTGACTGGTCAGAGAACTGATGTGTGTGTGTGTATGTGAAAGACAATGAAAGTGATTGCTCAGGGAGATGACTGATGTGTATGTGAGAGTGTGAGACATTAGTCAGGGAGGTGAGTGATGTGTGTGTGTGTGTGTGAGAGAGAAAAAGCATGGAAGTGAGAAGTCTGGGTATGTGAGAAAGCATGGGCGTAAGAAGCCTGGTGTTGTGGGGGTGAAAGAAAGCATGGGAGTGAGAAACCTGGGTGAGTGTGCATGCATGAGAGAGAGAGACTGCTTGGTAAGGTGACGGTGTGTGTGAGGGAAAAAGACTGGTGTGTGTGAATGTGAGAGAATGTGATTCAGGGAATGAGAAGCCTGTGCACGTGGAGAGTGAGCATGGAAATGTGAGAGACTGGTGTGTGTGTAACAGAGAGAAAGTGATTATGGGAATGAGAAGCCTGTGCATGTGAAGAGAAGTGAGCATGGGAGTGAGAAACCTGGGTGTGTGTGAGACACAGCATAGGAGGGAGAAGCCTGTATATCTGAAAGAGAACATGGGAGTGGGAAGCCTGTGTGTGTGTGTATGCATGAGCGAGATCAGGTGACTGGTGTGTGTGTGTGAGAGAGAGAGAGAGAGAGAGAAATAAAGTGATTATGGGAATGAGAAGCCTGTGCATGTGAAGAGTGAGCATGGGAGTGAGAAACCTGGGTGTGTGTGAGACACATCATGGGAGGGAGAAGCCTGTATATCTGAAAGAGAACATGGGAGTGAGAGACTGGTGAGTGTTGTGTGTGTGAGAGAGAGAGAGAGAGAGAGAAAGTGATTATGAGAGTGAGAAGCCCAAATATGTAAGTAGAACATGGGAGTGGGAAACCTGTATGTGTGTGTATGGCATGAGAGAAACTGTTCAGGAAGGTGACTGGTGTGTGTGTGCCAAAGACTGGGAGATGATTGGTGTGTGAGAGACAGAAACTGATCATGGGGGCATGACTGGTATGGTGTGTGTGTGAGTCATGGGCACTAAGGAAGAGGACCATAAGTATAGAGCTTAGCTTCTATACTGTGTGCCACGGCCTGCAGGGAAGGGGAGTAGGACAGCTGCTGGAGGGGGTAAGTAAAAGTGGCTTTTTAAGTTTATTTTTCTTGACTGCCATTTTAATTGTGTGATGTCTGCTTTTTTGAAATATTTTATTGGTGTTTGGAGAATGTTTAATAGTTTTTATGAGTTTTTAATTGTTGGATGTTATTCTGTTCATAGCTGTTTTGAAACATTTATTCTGCTTATTAGTATAGTTTTACAATTATTTCTGTGTGGGGATCTATAGCTGCTTGCTATTTCTGTTTTCCTAATAAGAGGTGTATTGGTTTTTAGGCCCTGATTTAATATTTGTAGTGTTGCCTTTTCATAGATAGGGTTGCTCCTGTTTGAGTGTATTCCATTATACAGGTGTAACTGTGTGCAGATTAGTTTATGTGCATTACTACAGATCCTGGGAGTATGTTAGGTCGGTTCTGTGTCTGTTACAGAGATGAGATATTTTGCTAGCATGTAAGCGTTTGTATCGGTCTTATTTGTTGTGTTTTCTCAAGAGGACATGCATTGGTGGTAAACTGCTGACTTTTCATAAGTAGGGCTATTGAGCCTGGAAGTAGAAGGAGTTTGAGTTGCTGTTACTGAGATGTCACCAGAACCAGAATATCTTTTTTGTAGGGTGAGTTGTATGGGGAATGTCATACTTCTGCTTTACATCCATTATTGTGGGTCAGGGGGGTTCCCGTGGATACAAACTGTACTTTTACATCTAGCCCCGTGACGATCATGGGTCAGTGTGCCATGCATGTGAGAACCTATGGTGAGTTGAGATCACATTCACATTATAAATGTCATAATTAAATAAGTGTGCACTAAACCCAACCCCCTCCATAACCCCGCCCTCATATGACCAAAGCCACGCCCTGCCGGGCCATGGAAAAATGTTCTTGCTTGAAGCTGGTCCCTGGTGCAAAAAAGGTTGGGGACCACTGCTCTAAAGCATCTCAGAGGTGACTTGTGTCTCACACAGGGAGTGCCCAGTGAAAGGAACATCCTGACTCTGGGACTGCAGCCAGTCTGCTGGTGCTCTAAAGCTCTCACAGGTGACTTGTGTCTCACACAGGGAGTGCCCAGTGAAAGGAACATCCTGACTCTGGGACTGCAGCCAGTCTGCTGGTGCTCTAAAGCTCTCACAGGTGATTTGTGTCTAACGACAGGGAGTGCCAGTGAAAGGAACATCCTGACTCTGGGACTGCATGCCAGTCTGCTGGTGCTCTAAAGCTCTCAGAGGTGATTTGTGTCTAAGACAG